>NC_050573.1:346264299-346564299 GCF_011100635.1 Trichosurus vulpecula
CTTGGTGACTAACAATTTATCCCACAGGTATGTTGTTTCTCCAAAGGTATTCAAGCTTTTTGAGAACAAGGATTTTTTTTTGTCTTTCTTTGTTATTTCCAACCCTTAGTACAGTGTCTGCCCCATACTAGATACTAATTGAATGCTTACTGACTGATTCATGAGTGGCAGGAAAATGGAGATAGTGGGAGAAGACATTCAAATTGTGGTTCACATGAGGAGAAAATATACCCCCTTTGATATTGGCAACCTGGGACAAAGCCCCATTCAACCTTATACTAGTTATGACTTTAATTTGTTTGTTGTTCATCCTTTGTTCTCCAAAAGGACCAATGACATTAGGAGAGTGATGTCTTGACTTGAAAGTAAATCGGATTTAAGTGAGCCAGAGCTGTGAAGTCATCAGACTCACTCTCTCCTTCAGAGTCATCAGAATCCAGTGGCAAGACATGAGTGAAGACTACTGGCAATGGCCCAGGATGACTTATTATGAAATGAAGATTAAGAAAAACAGTATAATCACAATAACACATACATTCATATCATAGACAGGGCCCTAGGACTTTCTGTGAAGAGCTTAAGCATCTGAAACGGGCACTGGTTTTTGCTAGTCACTTTATATCCATCACAATATTACAAAGTCCAGAGATGAATATTCTCTCTGGTGATGTGTGTCATTTTTGTTGTTTATTCACTTTCAGCCATGACCAACTCTTCATTGATCGTATTTGGGGTTTTCTTGGCAGAGATACAAGAGTGGTTTGACATTTTGTTCTGAAGCATTTTTTCCCACTTAATAGTATTTTTTCCAATTACATGTAAAGATAGTTTTCAACATTCACTTTTCTAAGATTTTGAGTTCCAAATTTTTTCTCCCTCCCTTCTTTTCCTCCTCCCCACCCCAAGATGGCAAGCAATCTGATATAGGTCATACATGTACAATCATATTAAGTATATTTCCACATTAGTCATGTTGTGAAAGAAGAATCAAAACAAAAAGGAAAAACCACGAGAAAGAAAAAACAAAAAAGTGAAAATAGCATGCTTTGATCTCCATTCAAACTCCAAAGTTCTTTCTCTAGATGTGGATAGCATTTTCCATCATGAGTTTTTTGGAACTAAGATCATTGTACTACTGAGAAGAGCTAAGTCTATGAAAGTTAATCATTAGGCAACGTTGGTGTTACTGTGTACAGTGTTCTGCTGGTTCTGCTCACTTCACTCAGCATCAGCTCAGCTAAGTCTTTCCAGGTTTTTCCGAAATCTACCTGCTCATCATTTCTTATAGCACAATAGAATTCAATTACATTCATATAACACAACTTGTTCAGCCATTCCCCAATTGATGGGCATCCCCTCAATTTCCAATTCTTGACCACCACAAAAAGAGCTGCTATAAATATTTTTGTACATGTGGCTCCTTTTCCCTTTTTGATGATCTCTTTGATAATGAGACCTAGTAGTGGTATTTCTGGATCAAAGGGTATGCATAATTTTATAGCCCTTTGGGCATAGTTCCAAATTGTTTTCCAGAATAATTGGACTGGTTCACAACTCTACCAACAATGCATCAGTGTTCCAATTTTCCAATATCTTCCTGAACATTAATCATTTTCCTTTTCTGTCATATTAGCCAAGCGGATAGGTGAGAGGTTGTACTTCAGAGTTGTTTTAATTTGCATTTCTCTAATTGGTAATGATTTAGAGCATTATTCATATGACTAAAGATAGCTTTAATTTCTTCATCTGAATACTGCCTGTTCATATCTTTTAACCATTTATCAACTGGGCAATAACTTGTATTCTTATAAATTTTACTCAGTTCTCTGTATATTTTAGAAATGAGGCCTTTATAAGACACGCTGCTTGTAAAAATCATTTCCCAGATTTCTGCTTCCCTTCTGATCTTGGTTATACAACTTGTTTGTTCTGCAGCACATTTTACAGATGAGGAAATTGAGGTAAAAGTATTAAGTGACCTACTCAGGGTCACACAGCTAGCAAGTCTCTGAGAACATATTTGAACTTAGGCATATGAGTCTTCCAGACTCCAGGCCCAGCACACTATCCATTGTACCACCTAGCTGCCCCAAGAGGGATATGTCAGTAAAGGAAGCATCAATGGGATTTTTTTAGGCCCAATCGGATTTCCCTTGTTTAATGATTTTTTGAGACCATTTTTAAACCTGAGTTAGAAAAAATAATTAAAAGAAACAGGTCAAGAAAATAGTAGTAAAAGATTTGGGTGGAAGTTGTAGGAAAAATAATTGGGAATTGGAATAGGAAAAGAGAATTACCTGAACTCATAAAATGAACTGATTTTCCCTGGGGCTTAAGCTATAAGTTGAATGTTTGAAAACATAGAAATCCTATTGATGTCACCTCATTAGAAACTCACTCAAAGGAATTACTTTTGTTTCTCCTTTGCCCTATCATTGAAAAGTTCCTAGTTACACAGGATGTTGCTGTTTAGTCATTTTCCATTCGTGTCTGGCTCTTCCTGACTCCATTTGGGGTTTTCTTGGAAGAGTTACTGGAGTAGTTTGCCATATCCTCCTCCAGCTCATTTTATACATGAGGAAACAGAGTTCAATGGCTTGCCCAAGTCACACAGCCAGTAAGTGTCTAAGGCTGAACTGGATCTCAGGTCCTCCTGATTTGAGGGCCAGCATTCTATCCACTTTGCCACCTTGCTGTCCATGAAGGTTATTTGAATAGAAGACTCCTGTTATTAAATTCTTCTTGGGTGTACTAAACAGTCCAAACAGTCAAAAATTACTTCAATTTAGAATAGCTTTATTATTCTTCTACAATGTTTATTTGCTCTCAAACGAAAACTTATCGTAAAGAAAACAATGGAAACCATAAAGACAAACAGAAAGCACCCCCCACCCAAATGCAAGAAATAATTAGGCAGAGCATCATAAAAAATGGTAGTGAGTTCACGTACCCTTAGGCTATTGCAAATTATTAACTGATAAAAGAATTGAAGACTGTGTGCTTTAATCGAGAAAAGGCCAACATTATCCCTTCCATTTGCTAGTAGTTGTGTTGCCTTTTGATGCCAGCTTCCTAGTTGAAATCAGTTGCAGAGCTGTCACAAAAGCTTCTGCAGCCTAATATTTGTCTTGGGAGTAATTAATACCTATTCTGTTCCTCTCAGTGGATTGAATCAGGCAGAGAAGTAGAGTCCATCCTTGAAGTAGCCTACCTCCTGCTCTGAGAAGGCCAAGGGCCATGGAACATTGCCTCTTGGCCAAGACAAAAGCTATATAGAAGGCTCTGGAGAGTCTCCTGTATCAAAGAAATCCCTTTTCCCTCCTGAACACATGGCCTTTATCATAAGATCATAGAACTAGAGTTGGAAGGACTCTCAGAGGCCATCTAATCCTACTCCCTCATTCTATAGATAAGGAAAGTAAGATCCATGGAGATTAAAAGACATGCCCAGTCATATATGTAGCAAATGTCAGAAGGAGGATTTGAACCCAGGTATTTTAACTCCAGAGCCAGTCTTCTTTCTACCATACTACACAGCCTCTTCAAAGTAGTTAGGCTTCTAGACTATCCCCATTATTTCAATGCATCTTGTTTGTGAGTTCTACAACTTAAGCAACTACTTATCCCTGGGGTACCCAGTCGTTGTCCTCTCTCAGACCAGACTGTGCTATGAGGTCCCTAAAGGGCCATCTCTTTTTGGGTAGAACATGGTCCTGGGAGGATGTAGCTTGATCACCAATTACCTCCTTTCTACTGAGTAAACTTATTACTATTTTTCCCGAGACTTAACTTGGGCTAACAGAGCAATATCTCTCTGAAGTATTTAATTCCTTTGTACTCCTTACCCAGGACTGACCCATAACAGCCTAGATTCTTGATCCTCTACCCTCCCTTGAATGGAGCAACACTATATGGAAGAAGTGCACATTTCCCACCCCCATACTGGAGCCCTGGGACACATCCATTGCTGTTTATAATTTTCTTTCTTCCACAGCTGACAACTGGGTTATCAGAGGTTAGTATAAAAATCAGGAGATTCTGTTTCAGAATAATTTATGCCTTAACCCACCAGTTGCACTTTATATTAGCAGATCAATGACAACAACCTTATCAACCTCTGTGCTCTATAATTCTAATAGCTCTTATCTATCACTATGGAGTTTTGCACTTAGAAATTGATTTATATATCTCATTCGATCCTCACAATAACTAACCCTGTTAGACTAGTAGATCTGGTGTGAAAAAGAAAGAAAGAAAACCTGAGGGAGGTTCTAAGTGATTTACCCAACGGTACTGTGTGAGTGAAGAATCATTGTGGAATCAAACCTTCAGACAACATCCAGTTCCCTTTTTGCTACAACATCATGGAGCTCCCAAAATTATACAGGGTGTTCAGAGGAAGCAAGCAGCACAATGTTTAATGTGGCTATATTCTATTCAGCTCTGACTTTAGAGAGGTGTTGTAATTTTCTTCCCTATAAAGGAAGAATCTCACTTTATCAGACTGTTCAAAGTTAAGTCACATTTTGCCTCCAGACCAGGCATGATCTTAGTCTCAACCTCAGTAACCCCGTAATTAGAGAGAATGTCATGAGCTATTGAGACATTTGATTTGAAATGTCTATCTCTTCATGTAAATCCTAGTCAATGACTTCTCATGACAGTAATTCATTTTGGACAAAAAGCAATAGCAACCCATGAATATCTGCACGCTCACTGATGTACAATCAAGAGCATCGTGGCAGTTGACGACCAATTTTCACTGCGAGGAATACAGAATGTAAGCTTTCAGAAAGTTTTAAAAAATCTATATCTAAAGTACAGTTTAAAGACTGAATCTTTGACTGTGTCTTTCAAAATACTTTGATACTACGAGCTCCTTGAGGACTAAATGTAAGCCCTAAAAAAGCAAATTTAAGTGGTGAATTATTCAGGTAAGGTTTTCAAAAAGGTATATATACATTATCTCATATGATCAGTCAGTCAATTACTAAGCATTTCTTAAAGGCCTATTGTGTGCCAGGCACTATGCCAAGTGCAAGAGTTTCCAAGATAAAAATGAAACTGCCCCTGTCTTTGAAGAGCTTACATTTTATTGAGGGTGACAATAGATACATATGTAAGAATATGTAATTCCTCTCCTCCCCTCCCCAGAAAAATGAAAACAAAAATCTAGGAACTGGACCTATAATTTCATTGAAATCAAGGACTCCTAGATGAGGAGATTCCCTCTGTTAATGCACTTTTCTTTAGCTTATAGTCTTAGTGAGCAACCTATAACATTAAGAAGTTAAGTGACTTGACCAAAGTCACACAGATAATATATCAGAGGCAGAACTAGAATCCAGGACTTTCCAGTTTTGAGGTTACCTCTCTATCCATGATTCATTGTTTCCTCTCTATATAAGTTAAATTAGAACTTTTTTGGGGGGGGGGGCAGTGTGGGAGGTGGAATGCATTAGCAACTAGATTATCAGGAAAGGCCTTAACTACAAAATGAAACTGGAGCTGAGATTTGAAGTAAATTAGGGATTCTAAGAGATGAGTGTGAGAAGAGAGTGCATTCCTGGCATAGGGCATAGCCTTGAACTCATTATTGATCTTATTGTCACATATCTTATATACTTATAATTATTTGTATACATGCATATGTGTGTATGACTTTTATACTTCAAAATTCTACCTTCACAAAGATCCCATCAGTACTTAGAAGATGTTCTTCAAGAATCACTATGGCCAGAAAAGCTATTTAATGAGTGGCTAACCCACTAGTAAGGGCCATACCAAACTTAAATATTCTGATCCTTGGATGAATACAGTATAGTTCATCTCCAGGCCTATTGCAGGATGGCAACGAACTTGACAGGGGAGGGCAAAAGGAAGGGAATAAGCATTTACTAAGTGTCATCTATGAGCCAAGGACTGTTTTAAGCACTTTACGAATATCTCATTTGATCCTCACAGTAGCCCTATGAGGAAGAATCAGAAAAATTAAAAATGAATTGCAAACAGAGGGCAATGGAGAGATGCATGGTAGGAATGTTCAGGCTGCAATGTATAGCCAAATTGCAGCCTCAACTTCCTTATCTATCAGTTGGGTATCAACCCTACCTAATAGGGTTGTTGTAAGGGTCAAATAAGATAACATATGCAAAGCACTTTGCAAAACTTAAAAAGCATTATATAAATATTAGAATCATCATCAACAAATAAATATATTATAGGAAGAAAAGATGCTCTGGTCATTAGGAATAACATCAAAATACCAATGCACTCTACTGGTATCCTCATGATGTCACGAGGAAGAAGAGTCTCTTCCTAGATGGGTTAACCTTCCATGGAGAACTTATAAGAGGACCTAGATAAGATTTACTCAGGATGAGCAAGCATGGAGAGATTTCTAATCTTAATCATTGGAGGTTCGAGTCCCTGATGCTATAATGTTTCTCTGACCCATTTGAGGACCCAGGGTAACTTCAAAAAGCACAGGACTTCCATCTCCAAGAGGCCCATCATTACATGATGGGGAGATGGTATGGACCTGTGATTTTACTGGAGCAGAGAATGCCAAATAAGATGGAAAATCTACCAATGTCAGTCTCTTAACTATTTTACAGCATAGAATCATAATATGATCTGGGCACTAATGGGTTAAGTGAGCTGTCTAACATCATAGTACCATAGATTTAGAGCTGAAGGCATCCTCTAGGATGGTCTGTAACCTATACTGCCCAACCCCTTCATTTTACAGATGAAGAAACTAGGGACTAGAGAGGTTATTAATTTGCACCCAGGCATGATATCTAGTTAAGTGTCAGAGGTGACAATTGGATATAGGCCTGTCTACCACTTACTGCTTCTCTAACACAGGATTTGAACCTTTGCCTTCTTGACTCCAAGGCTGCCTCTCTATTATGCTGTACTACCTTTCAATTAAATCATATCATGGCTAAATGATGCAAATACTGTATTTCCAAACATTTAAAGGGTCTTTTTTGTTTTTTGGTGTTACTTTTTTTTGCATATAGAACCCTATTCTTTTGTTCACTTGACTTTTTTTAGAGGGGAGACCTACAGTGTACTCAATGAGATAAACTTAACACTTCTGCCATGCTATGCATATAGACTCATGATTTCTCAAGTGCCTAGGAAGTTGTCATCTTCTTTATTTCCCCTAGATAGCCTCCAATATTTCCCAAATGGTAGCATTTCACCTCAAAATCTAGGGTCACTGTAATTTCCAGTAATGAATGCTTTGGGATCTTGTTTTCTAACTTTGGGATGCATAATTGTCAAAAGGCCTCCTAGGAAATAAGGTTGTTTTCATGTCAGGCCCACATTAGGAATCTGTCAGGCACATACACTACATTGAAAGGAAATACTTTTTTCAGTAAAACTTTTCCTCGAATAACAGAAATAGTCCGGGAGACATCCCATTATTAACCTCCCAAGAAAGAAGAAATATAATTTGCCATGTTTTAATGGTATAGAAGTAGAGCTGCTCAGTAGTTAAGCAGCGTTCGCCTGGCGATTACCAATCAAGACCCAGACTAGAATTATCACTTCCTGAATCCTTGGCTCTTACACTGACCATTATCCTGGGTTGCCTCTGCCACATGTGGCAATCTTTCAGGATCCGTTACTGCTCATTCTGACAGTGCTGGGAGTGTTGATCGGTAATGAGCATGGAAAATACATAATGAGTTTCAATCCTTTAAAGAGACCCGTATTGATTCTAGGTTGCTGATGCCTCTTAGAGTCCAATTACAGCCCTGTTGGATGGCTACTACTATCCATGTGGTGCCAAATGGTATCTGTCACTGTTATTACTGAGCTCTGAGGACACCCTGATTATTCTGCATTCTCTTCAGATTTCATAGCAATTCAGTTACAGATATGTTAACTTTTGTAGGGAACAAGATGATTCATATCTATTTTCAATCATTTCAATATATAGGTGAAGGCTGTTGACAGGGAGAAAAGGCTGTCTATCAGCCTTAGAATAAACCAGTCACAGTAAGCACGGTAACGGGAGCACAATGTTGGACAGCTTTGTCTGACTGCAGGCTAGATTTACCAGGTACATTTCCAGTTTCATGGGATCATAGGTCGTAGAGCTATAAGGATGGAGTTCATTTAGTTCAATATTTTCTTTTTATTGCTGAGGATATCAAAGCCTAGAGAGATAAAGTGACTTGCCCAAGGCCACAAATTTATCAAATGGTAGCGTTGAGATTTGAACCAAGAACCTGTGACTCCAAGTTCAGAGTTCCTTCCATTGTACCACATGACCTCCTTCTGAGTTTTTGCCCAGCCACAGATGCATAAAGAATTTTGTTTAGGGTCAGAGTTCCTCACAATTCACCCTGTTCCCCACAGAGGTATGACTTATTTGTCTTGGTTTAGATGGAAAATTATATTCTTTTACTCAACATCACAATTCTCTTAAATCCCACTGAGTTTTTGGGAAATGGAGCTGTTTGAACTGAACTATTTCATGATTGAGAGATAATCCAGCAAGAATGGTTCAGAACTCAGGGAGGAAGCTCCTTTGACCTTGTTTCTGTTCACCAGGTTATTATATTTGGGCAGGAATCTCAGTGCATTTGTTCTCTTTTAACCTATTTCACTTGTCCTTAAGTTGGTGGGAGAATTTTTCTAATATTTAAAAAAGTCGAGGGGAGGGTAATATTAAGATAAGACAATGTAGAAATGAGTCACTATTTGATTGCTCTTGAAATATTCTAAGAACTTAGAGGGGGTAGAGGTGGGTTCTCCTTGCTCTTTTGTTTATGGGAATCTTAGAGTGATCTTCAGAACTAACTGCAGTACTGCAATCCTTCAATGTATCTTTTTTGGTGGAGGGAGGTGGGGCAGCTAGGTGGCACAGTGAATACAGCACTAGCCCTGGAGTCTGCAGGACCTGAGTTCTAATTCAGCTTTAGACACTTACTAGCTGTATGACCCTGAGCAAGTCACTTAATCCTATTTGCCTAAGTTTCCTCATCTGTAAAATGAGCAGGAGAAGGAAATGGCAAACTACTCTAGTAACTTCCAAGAGAACCCCAAATGGGGTCAGGAAGAGTCAAACATGGCTGAACAATAACAAAATTACTTTTTCCCCCAATGAGGTCAATCATCAAGGCCTGCTTATCCTATAAGACTCTTATCCTCTAAATACACCAGGATGATGGAACAGTGTGGATGGAGCATGGTACAAAAGAAACAGCACTGGATGAAAATTCTACTTCTGATACTAACTACAACCTTGGGAACTGTAACCTTGGGAAAATCACTTAACCTCTCTGGACCTCAGTTTCTTCATTGGGTGAATGAAAGGTCTGGACTAGATGGATTTTGAGGTCCCTTCCAATTCCAGATCTGGGATCCTATGTATCTACTCTACTTTTCTGGCTATAATGTACGTAACAAGTTGTTCTTGGGCTCCCTATTAGTTATCAAATCAACAAGTATTTATTAAACTCTTACTGTATGCTAGGCACCATATTAAGTATTAAAGAAACAAGTATAAACAAAAGACAGCTCCTGCCCTCAAGGACCTTATATTCTATTAGAGAACATCATATAAAAGGCAGCTGAGGAGGGAAGGTACCTAGGTGAGGAGCATAGTAGCATACAGTGGGGAGGCAGAGGCAAAGCTAGAAAACAAATGTAGGGTAGTTAACCCTTCCTCAAAATGGAGGTTCTGAGACAAACCCACAGGTGGGAGACTCTGCAGGGATAGAGGGATGTTCCTGTGTGAGAAGGCCATAGGAGATGATTGAGTTATCTCTCGATGCAATTAGTCCATTCCCCCCCACCCCCTCCAGCCACACACATCTTTTATAGCAATATTTATTGCACAATTCCTCATTTTAAATGTAACACAGACTATTCATTGCCCCAGGGACAACCTTCAACCTCATGTCTTCAGAGACTAGAGCATTTCATTGCCTGAAGTCATACCTCAATATGTATGTCATACATCGATGAGAGTATACAACACACAAGTCATACAACATCAATATAAAAATTTTGGTGTAAAAAATATGAACATGGCCTATGAGGGAATTTCTTTTGCTTGGTACGGAATAATTGCACATAATTAATTTATTTTTGTGTTTCTTTTTTCTAGTGGGTGGGAGAGGTAGAAGGTAAAGATAATAAATGCCTCTTAATTTTTAAAAAAATACAATTTAATGAACAACAGATAATGAAAATATATGGGCTTCAGATTCAGGGGGAATATCGGGGTCATGAAAAGAATTGTGCATTATTCCAAAGATAATCCAGTACCTTCCCACCTCTTCAAATCTGGGCCTTGTTCATGTAGTTTCTCTCCAAGATATACATGCAATTAGATAAATTCTGTAGGTTGTCTATCCAATTGCATATTATAGTCTGGGAAATAAATATTTTTCATTCTGATTGTACTCATATCAATAGAGCAAACTCTAGAGTTATCAGGAATTTCAGTTAGGGGGTTCTACATTACTTTATGGCTTGATATTATCATCTCAGTGTCTCAGACAGGAGCATCTGCAGGACCTCATCATCTACAGGAAATCCCCCTTTCATTTGGGTCTTGTAATATACGCCTCTTAACACTGAGGATGCTTTTCCAATCCAGTAAATGTTTATTAAATCTATGTGCCAAGGCACTGTGCTAAAGTGATGAGGATATAATTAATAAAAATATAGTCTCTGCCCTAGGAGAGCTTAAAATCTAATGAGGGGAGGTAACACACAGGAGGCAGGAAAAAGAAGAGCAAGGCCAGGTCCAGAGGATCTTGTTCTGTGAAGTTAAAACCCAAGCAGAGTAGTAGTTACAGATCAGAGCAAGTTAAAAGCCCAGCTTCCACCCTCCATAAAGGAGGGCATTGAGAGGAGTTTGATACTCTATCCTCCATCCCTCCAATCAGAGGAGGATGAGGGAGAACATCAATCAAGGCTTAACTTAGCAGCCTGGTGGTAAGATTAGAAGTGATGAAAAAGGAATCTTGACCTGCGGAGTTGAAACCAGGTAGAGCAGCAGATGCAGAGTGATGTATGTATTAATACCTCCTTGTTTTATACCTATTTGTTTTGTTTTAATTTTATTTTATTTTCAATTCATAGAGCAAAGCAAGCATTTTCACAACACAGTACAATAAAAAAGATTGCACATGAAACTGCAAATCTACCATGTACAACTTGCTATTCCCTCTAAATATACAACCAAGTTATCATGTGAATCTCATGTGAATTTCTTTTTTCTTCCCTCTCCCTCTGCCCCCCTCTAGAGATGGCTACCATTAGACACAAATCAATATATAAATATGTATGTGTACATGAGTGTGTGTGTATGTAAATTCATTCTATATATATTTCTATTTATCAGTTCTTTCTCTGGATGCAGATAGAGTCTTTCTTCATATGTCCTTTAGAGTGGATATTTATAATAGACAAAAAAACTTATTTCATCAAAGTTGTTCTTAAAACAATGTTGCTGTTACTATGTGCAATGTTCTCTTGGTTCTTTGCTTTTTATCATTTTGTGCAAGTCTTTCCATGCTTTTCTAAGATTGAGTTCATCAATCTTATAACACAGTAGTAATCCATCACAGTTGTATACCACAACTTATTCAGCCATTCCCCACTTGATGTTGATCCCCGCAGTTTGCAATTCTTTGCCGCCAGAAAAAGAGCTGCTATAAACATCCCATTCACATTCAAAGTTATAATTACTGAAATTTACTTTGTTTTTAATAATCAGAGGGTCATCAGGCAAAGTAAACTTCAAGGGATCTTATGTGATTATTATGTAGTGAGGGCTTTCCCTCATATAAAACAGGGGAGTATCCTTGTGTGACTCAAAGGAACACAGAATAGAGATCTCTAGGCTTTTCTTCCTCACCCACCCTTCTGCTAAGAAGGGAATCAGAAGGTTGGGGGCAGAAATTTGGCCACTCTGCTCTCATCAGAGTGAGGGAGTTGAAGGCTAGAATTATATCTATCTGCTCCCTTAAATATTATTAGTCTAGGGGATGTGGTTTTCAGGTTCAACCTAAACGTTTTTCATGGCAAATTATGGGTTTTTTTTAGATTTATTTAATATATTTAGTTTTCAGCATTGATTTTCACAAGAGTTTGAATCACAAATTTTCTCCCCATTTCTACCCTCCCACCCACTCCAAGATGGCATATATTCTAGTTGCCCCGTTCCCCAGTCAGCCCTCCCTTCTGTCACCCCACTCCCCTCAAATCCCCTTTTCCCTTCCTTTCTTATAGGGCAAGATAAATTTCTACACCCCATTGCCTGTGTATCTTATTTCCTAGTTGCATGCAAAAACTTTTTTTTGTTTGTTTTTGAACATCTGTTTTTAAAACTTTGAGTTCCAAATTCTCTCCCTTCTTCCCTCCCCACCTGCCCTCCCTAAGAAGGCAGGCAATTCAGCATAGTCCACATGTGTATCATTATTTAAAACCCTTCCACAATACTCATGTTGTGAAAGACTAACTATATATTGCTCCTTCCTAACCTATCCCCCTTTATTGAATTTTCTCCCTTGACCCTGTCCTTTTTGAAAGGGTTTGTTTTTGATTACCTCCTCTCCCAACTGCCCTCCCCTCCATCATCCCCCCCTTTTATTATCTTCTTCCTCCTTCTTTCCTGTGGGGTAAGATACCCAAGTGAGTGTGTATGGTATTCCCTCCTCAGGTCAAATCTGATGAGAGCAAGATTCACTCATTCCTCCTCACCTGCCCCCTCTTCCCTTCCAATGAATTGCTTTTTCTCGCCACTTTGATGAAAGATAATTTACCTCTTCTATCTCTCCCTTTCTCCCTCTCTCAGTATATTCCTCTCTCATCCCTTAATTTGATTTGATTTTTTTAGATATCACCCCTTCATATTCAACTCAACCTGTGCCCTCTGTCTATACATATATATATGCACATAAATACATATACACATATACATACATAACATAATACACATACGTATATACATGCATACACACACATATATATACATACCCATATATATACACATATACACACACATACACATATATACATATATATATATATATGCATATTCCCTTCAACTACCCTAATACTGAGGTCTCATGAATCATACACATCATCTTTCCAAGTAGGAATGTAAACAAAACAGTTCAGTTTTAGTAAGTCCCTTGGGATTTCTCTTTCTTGTTTACCTTTTCATGCTTCTCTTGATTCTTGTGTTTGAAAATCAAATTTTCTGTTTAGCTCTGGTCTTTTCACTGAGAAAGCTTGAAAGTCCTCTATTTTGTTGAAAATCCATATTTTGCCTTGGAGTATGATACTCAGTTTTGCTGGGTAGGTGATTCTTGGTTTTAATCCTAGCTCCATTGACCTGTGGAATACTGTATTCCAAGCCCTTTTATCCCTTAAGGTAGAAGCTGCTAGATCCTGTGTTATTCTGATTGTTTCCACAATACTCAAATTGTTTCTTTCTGTCCACTTGCAGTATTTTCTCCTTGATCTGGGAGCTCTGGAATTTGGTGACAATACTCCTAGGAGTTTTCTTTTTGGGATCTATTTGAGGAGGTGATCTATGGATTCTTTCAATTTCTATTTTACCCTCTGGCTCTAGAATATCAGGGCAGTTCTCCTTGATAGTTTCTTGAAAGATGATATCTAGGCTCTTTTTTTGATCATGGCTTTCAGGTAGTCCAATAATTTTTAAATTATCACTCCTGGATCTATTCTCCAGGTCAGTGGTTTTTCCAATGAGATATTTCACATTGTCTTCCACTTTTTCATTCCTTTGGTTCTGTTTTATAATATCTTGATTTCTTATAAAGTCACTAGCTTCCACTTGCTCCAATCTAATTTTTAAGGTAGTATTATCTTCAGTGGTCTTTTGGACCTCCTTTTCCATTTGGCTAATACTGCCTTTCAAGGCATTCTTCTTCTCACTGGCTTTTTGGAGCTCTTTTGCCATTTGAGTTAGTCTATTTTTTTAAGTTGTTGTTTTCTTCAGCATTTTTTTCAGTATTTTTTTGGTTCTCCTTTACCAAGTCATTGACTTGTTTTTCATGGTTTTCTCGCATCCTTCTCATTTTTCTTCCCAATTTTTCCTCTACTTCTCTAACTTGCTTTTCCAACTCCTTTTTGAGCTCTTCCATGGCCTGAGACCAGTTCATGTTTTTCTTGGAGGCTTTTGATGCGGGCTTTTTGACTTTGTTGACTTCTTCTGGCTGTATGTTTTGGTATTCTTTGTCACCAAAGAAAGATTCCAAAGTCTGAGTCTGAATATGAGTGTGTTTTTGCTGCCTGGCCATGTTCCCAGCCAACTTACTTGACTCTTGAGTTTTTCATCAGAGTATGACTGCTTGAAGAGTAGAGAGTACTTTGTTCCAAGCTTGAGGGGATGCGCTGTTGTTTTCAGAGCTATTTCTATACAGCCAGCTCTGCCACACCAGCACTCCTCCTTCCCCAAGAACCACCAACTTGGACCTGACGAAAATTTTAAGCAGGCTCTGCACTCCTGCTCTGATCTGCCACTTAATTCCTCCCACCAGGTGGGCCTGGGGCCAGAAGCAACTGCAGCTGTAGTTCTGTAGCTGCGCCACCTCCATGGCCCCTGGGGAAGTGGCCAAAACCAGGGAACTCCTTCACTCTGTCCCCGCAGCTTTTCCCACTAACCTCTGCTGTCTTTGGTGTTTGTGGGTTGAGAAGTCTGGTAACAGCTACAGCTCACTGATTCAGGGCGCTAGGGCTTGTTCTGCCCAGCTCCTGGTCTGGTTGGTCCTGTTTCCACCCATGCTGAGCTCCACTCCCCTCCGCTCCCAGCTCCATAAGCGATAGACCTTACCCAGAGACCATCCAGGTTGTCCTGGGCTGGAGCCCTGCCTCCCTCTCCTATTTTGTGGGTTCCACAGTTCTAAAATTTGTTCAGAGCCATTTTTTATAGGTTTTTGGAGGGACCTGGTAGGGAGCTCAAGCAAGTCCCTGCTTTCTAGCCACTGTCTTGGCTCTGCCCCCTCAACCTAAACTTCTAATCACTGTTCATTAATTAGGAGAAAAAGGACTAAAGCTTTATTTCCAAGGCTTGACTTTCCTTCTCACCAGACACTAGTTCCACAATGAATACACAGAGCCAGCTGCAAAGAAATCCATTTTTTCCTAAATTGATAGCAAAACAGTAATCAGAAAGTATACATAAAGCATATAATACAGAGTAAAGTAGCTCTCTCACTGGGAGTGACTTAACCAAGCTCAAACAATAGAGTGAGTCCTGTATCTCATCCCAGGGAGTTTCCCAAAGTCTCTAGTGTAATAAGGTAGGGAAAGGGACATGATGGAGACATGACCGAAAATGACTGAACAATAACAAACAACAAATGGAGCCGATTAGAGTTTAATATACTTGTCCAGGTATACGAACAACTAATATATGTTGCTGAGGAATTTTAAACCTAGATCTTCATTACTAAAACAACTAACACTCTATCCTCTTCATCATACTACCTTAGTTCATAATAAAAGATAATTCTGATTTTGTTCAGGTATTAGACATGTTATTGATCAAATACACTCTACTAGACCATAAAACCACACTAGGTTGAATGAATTTTTAATCTATCATGGTATGTGGATGGGGGTGGTTAGAGGAGGTGGGGTGGTTTCTGACCAACTGATTACCCTTTCCCCAAGCAATCACAGAAAGCAAGGTACTGATTACAGAGGTATTCAGTTATTAATATGCTAATGAATTATATAGAGATATGTTAACATTTTATCATTCTTTTACAAAGAGTGAAAAAAGTTGTTTTTTTTTTTTTTGTCCTTGCTGAAGTGCCCATTACATCCTATCATCCTTACTAACAAATTGGAAGGGGACCTAGGTCTTTAGCCAGATAAAGACTGGCCATGATCCTGATTACTTTTTAAAGGCTGAACTTAGCCCCTCTGGAAGAAGTACAGGCAAAAGGCCTAAGTTAAAGGAGAACCAACTCTTCAAGAGAAAGTCACTCTTCCCATGAGAAAAAGGGGATTTTTTTTTCATTCTTCCCTCAGCCCCAAATAGTCATTATGTTTTGAAGCAGGGATGTTCATTCATCTAAATGCCTTTGATTTGAACCAATTGTGGTTTACTGGCTGACAATGAAGGGAAAGCTTAATGGTTGGGGGATGATTCATCAGACCCACAGAATGCCTACTAGAATCTGTGAGAAGCAGCCCACTGGGGTCTCGAGAAGTGGTGCAAGTTGATGGAAGATACCAGGGTGAGTGCTACAACAGGAATGACACTTGGATTAAACACAAAGGAATTCCAAGCTGGAGGAGAGAGAGAGAGGAGGCTATTAACAACATTAAAACAAATAGACCTTGTTATTACTTTTTTTTTTTAGTGCCTGAAAAAACATATATAACTTTGGACCCATATACCTACCTTTTCCATTTGTAAAAAAAAAACAAAAAACAAACTATTAAAATAATCTTATTGGACTAGATACTAGATGTGGGACCCTGGGCAAGTCACTTAATCTCACTGGGCCTCAGTTTTCTCATCTATAAAATGAGAGGGTTGGGTTCTATGTCCTGAAAGGTCCTTTCCAACTTTAAATTTGTAATCCTATAATCATTTCATGCATGGAAGACAACTGTGAAAACGTTATGAGAAGGGAAACAAGTAGTCTTTCAAAAATTATATTCTATAGCAGGCCATGTTTTTATATCTATGCAATTGTCCAAAATTGTCTATAACAGCTCATTTTAAAAAAAAATGACTAAAGCAAATACTAATTTAAAGACACTCCTCCCACAACCTGTCTCTCATTCACTTGTTAACTGAATCCCAAAGCCCAGTGGTATAGGACTCTCTCCTCATTAGTGAAGATCAATGCCCCATTTGTGCATGAGGAACAGAGTCGGTGGGAATGGAAGAGAAGAGACTACCAGGCTCTTTGAGTCTCTTCAGTTTCTTAGGTCTTTGGGGGTTCTGTGGTCTCTTTGGAATGTGGGTGCTTTGCAAGAGGAGATGGACAACGTGACCCACTTCAGGTTGTTGTCTGTGTGATCTGTGCTGTAGCCACTGTGCCCACTAACTGCCCCAAGCAACTCCTGAATCTGTATTAATGTAGAGAACTCCCTATGTACAAGAAATCCCAGATCTTTCAATTAGTGTGCATAAAGTAGTTGATGATTCTCTCTCTGTATACATATGGGAATGGTGGAGTGGGGGTAGGGGGAACAGTGGGTCCAGAGGGTACTGGCACTGTTTCCTCGAGGAAGAGATGTTATCAAAAAAGCAATGGAAAGGGGGCACAAGTAGCATTTTAGGGATGAGTTCATTGTTTACTGACATTAGGATCAACTAAGGCCTTCCAGCCTAAAAATCAAGTGATCTCCAAAAGGTAAGGAAGTTATTTCTTCTTCACTGGTGTCATCAGTGAGCTCTTTCTCAAGAACTAAAATTATTTCTGCTGAGGCACCTTTCTGCACCTACCCATTATTTAATTGTACTACTTCTTATCTCTTTGATTTTTTTTAGTAATATATCTTAAGATGCAAGTATATTTAGATAACAACAAATATAAATAGCTAGGAGATGGAAGAAATAAAAACCCTAGTTTGTGCAGTTTAAATTTTATCTACTGACATACATGGAGGATGGAAGTCTGGTACCACTTGCAAATTGGACATTCACAATTTGTTGGAGCATTCTTTTCTTTCTTTTCTTTTTTCAACCTCTTTATCTCTCATGTTTAATTGGTGATACCTATTAGAAGCAGTGTCCCTATTCAGTCGGAAACATGGCATTCTAATTTAGCTTGGGATACAGCTGTTGCTGTTAAATCCTCAATGGATATAATATAGCATTGTTAGGAGTTATTTAAAAGCATGGCTATTACCTAAACGCATTTAGTTACCTCAGTTCATTTAAACCTATGGTGGACAACTGAAATATCCCATACTCTTTAGAAAGAAAAAAAACCTCACCCCTCTTCACAAAAAGAACCTATTTTTTATCTGCAGATAACCAGAGTAAGTCTTGTGGATAGACTTACAGGTAAAATAAATAAATAGCTAGACAGATAAATAGAAAATATAAGATTAGCAAGAAAGATTTCCCCATGAAGGTCCTCCATGGAAATTTTCTAGTCTTTGGTTTGAATGTACAGAGGAAAAAGCCCTGTCTTCAAGGGGCCTGGGTTCAAATCCTAAACTGCATAGTTGTTTCCTGAATCCAAGAACAACACTATTCATTCTGCCTCTGTTTTTCAAAATATAAATATAATGATATGGTTTGTTGTATTATATACAGTATTACATGTTGATTGTATTAGAGATTTGCAAAAAAAAGTACAATTTTGAGGTCTGTGGGGTAATTGCTATTGACTAGGGTAGGCAATCAGTGAAGTATTTATGGAAGAGGTGGCACTATGGAAGAGTTGGACTTTAAAGGATTCAATAGGTGAAGACGGTGAAGGAAGTCATTTCAGACAAGCTCAAGAAAAGGTAGAAAGGCAGGGCAGTGTCATGCATGAGGAAGAGCAAAGAAGAATGGGATTTGGCTGAAATATCTGGGTATGGGGTATAGGGATGATTTGTGTTAAATAATGTGACAGATTATAGGAAGTCCTTATTGGTCAATAAGCATTTCTTTTCTGGGGGGGGGGGGGAAGGCAGGGCAATTGGGGTTAAGTGACTTGCCCAAGGTCACACAGCTTCAATAAACATTTCCTAAGCACTTATATGCCAGGCACAATGCTAAGCTGTAGGGATAGGAAGAAAAGCAAAAAGAATCCTTGTTCTCAAGAGTTCACGGTCTGATGGGGGAGACAATTTGCAGACAACTATGTACAAACAAGACTGAGAGGCATCTATGTTATGCAGTTTCATAGGGAAGGCACTATGATTATGGAGGACTGGGAAAGGCTTCTGCAGAAGTAGGGATTTTAGCTTAGACTTAAAAGGAGCCAGGAAAACCAGGAGGTAGGGGTGAGGAGGGAGAGGATTCCAGGCATGGGAGACAGCCAGAGAATGACTGTCTTGGGTGAGGAACATCAAGGCCAGTCTACCTGGATTACAGACTATGGGGGGGGGGGGGAGCCGGTAGAGTAAGATGTAGGAAGACTTAAAAGGTTGGAGGTTATAGAGAACTTTGGCCTTTGAATGGCAACCAGAGGATTTTAAACTTGATCCTAGAGGTGATAGGGAGCCACTGGAGGTTATTGAGTAGAGGAGTGACATGGTCAGATCTGTGCTTTAGGAAAAATTTGCCAGGTGAAAGGAGAATGGACCAGAGTGGACAATGAATTGAAGCAGGAGGACTAACCAGCGGGTTATTCCAATAGTCCAAGCACAAAGTGATGATAGCCTGAACCAAGATGGGGGCAATAGCAGAAAGGGGGTCACATACAAGAACACTCAAAAGGACTTGTCAATGGACTGGATTTGGAGTATGGGAGTGAGGAGCTGAAGGTGACCCGTTCTGATTTTGGGGGACTGGGAGGATGTTTTTGTTGTTGAATCTGGTGACTCCAGTTGGGGTTTCCTTGGCAAAAATAGGAGGAAACTGCGGCAAGCTGGATTAAGTGACTTGCCCAGGGTCACTCAGTGTCTGGGGCCTCCAGGCCCTGCATTCTGCGCACTATGGCTCCGCCTGCCGGCCTGCGGGGGGTGGTGATAGTAAAGTAAGAGGCAGGGTCCGTTACGGAAACCTGGAAGGCCGAGGCGGGAAGGCTGCAGCCCGGAGTTGATGGCGGCCCAAGGCGGCAGCAGCAGCACGGCGGGTAAAGAGCCCGAGGCTGGGGTCACCTACTATATGATGGAAGAGGTGGCGAAACACAACTCGGAGAAGGACGCGTGGCTGGTGATCCACGGGCGAGTGTACGACATCACCGGCTTCCTGGACGAGCACCCGGGGGGAAGAAAGGTTCTGATGGAAAAAGCAGGTCAGGACGCGACCGATGGCTTCGAGGCTGCCGGACACTCGGCGGACGCCCGGGAGATGCTGGCACAGTTCTGCCTCGGGGAGCTGCGGCCGAGCGAGCGCGGGGCGCCGCGGCCTTAGAGGGCCGGCCCCAGGGCCACGGCCACTGCGGGCCGTCCCCCGTGGATCCGGAGCTAGCCTCGCTGGATCCTGGAGAGTAAACACCCAAGAGGCAGCGCTACAAGACATGCCCCTTCGTATCCTGCTTCCTTCGTTGTGCCCTGCCGGGTCACAGTGCGCATGCCCACCGGCCGCCTCGAGCTGGGAACGGCGCCTCCTGCTACAGTTGCCGTGCCACCCCACTCCACCCCAACCCTGTCAGGCCCCATCATCATTGCCCTTTCTCTTCTCTTTTATTCCCGAGGTTTTTGTAAATAACTCTTCATTCCACAAATTTCTGTCATCCAGTCCATGGAAGTGGAGAAGTGATTTGAGGGCATATATGTAAAACAATTTTGTGTGTTTACAGGAAAAAAAATACTGTTTACAGTGTGTTTTAATAAAAATGTCTGCTTCTAGCACTTTGAACTTAGAATAGGCATTCTCAAAAGAAGAGCAGCAAAATACCTGGTTTTGAGGATGACAATGTTTATTCTTTTTTTTTCTCTATATTGCTAGCTGCTTTTAAACAAGTCCCACTTTAAAATATATATAATACACACACACACACACACACACACACACACACACACACACACAGAGAGAGATATAGTGTAATGTAATTCTGTTAATTTTGTTATTTCTGAGTTACTTGTCTTAAGTAGAAGTGCCTAGACACTTTTACCTAGAACACGATTTTCTAAATTGTCATTTTGGGAGATAATGTTGTATGCTCATTTCCCTAGGAGAGTAGAACTTGGCCTCTGTGTTTCCAATTTCTTTTCTTTCAAAGTGGTTTGGAGTCATTTAGATTTAGGCTACGAAGAGTTCATAGAAGCTTTGAGGAACAGCTGGGCGAGGAGGTAGGAAGGAGTGACAGTGAATTTGGATGAAAAAGAGTCTGGGACAGTGGTTTGAGGAAACAGTAACCATTCCTATATAGCTTGGTACTTTTTTTTTGTCTATTAAAAAAAAACATATCAAAGTTCAGAGTTTATCGGGTGAACTTCCTTAGGGTATTTGTTTACCGAATTTTGGAGAGACCTTGTTTACTTAAGAGACACTGACTCCAAATGTATCTGTGACATTTGGGATGGGAAGTAATTGGTACGATAATAGGGCATTTGAGGGTGGGATGGGGGAAGTAAGAAGAGAAAGTGTTTTAGTTTATGCATCTCTCAGGTGTTTGTAGCTATTCCTATTGGGATGTACTAGAATAAAAGAGATATCCTGTTTTTTAAAAAAAATGTAATAGGCCATAGTTGTTTGGAAGAAGTAAGAGTTTGGGAGGAAAGATAATGAGTTTAGTTTGAGATATGTTGAGTTTAAAATATCTACAGGTCGTCCAATTTAAATATGTCAAATAGCCAGTTGGAGATGCAAGTTTGGAAGTTAGGATTGGATAAATCTGAGAATCATTGACACAGTGAGGATAATTAAAACCATGGGAACTGATGAGATAGAAGGAGAAGAGAAAGTCTGGGATAGGGGAAAGTCATGGGGAACATCCACATGATGTGGAAGAAAAGCAAAGGAGACTGAAAAGGAGTTGTCAGAAATTACAAGAAGAACCAGCACAGAATAGTGCAGCATGCCATGGAATGCTAGAGAGTAAAGATTACCAAGGAGAAAAGGGTGATTTACTGTGTCAAAGGATCCTGAGAGGTCAAGAAGGATGAACATTGGGAAAAAAATGGCAATTAGATTTGGAAAACAAGTGATCATTGAAAATTTAACAAAATAGTTTTGATTGAATGATAGAGTTGGAAGCCAGATTGTAGAAAATCAAGAGAGTGAGAAGAAAGGAAGCAGAGACACCTATTGTGGACAGCCTTCTCAAGGAGTTTAGTTACAGAAGGCAGGAGAGCCATGGCATGGTAAACTAGTGGTGATGGATGGACCAAGTGAAGATTTTTTTTTTGAGGATGGGGAGACATGAGGCTGTTTACAGGCAGTAAGAAACCATGCAGTAGATGGTGGAAGATTGAAGATAAATGAGAGAATGGGGATGATAGAGGGGACAATTTACTGCAAGAGACAAGATGGAATGGGATCACTTGGACACATAGAGGGAGTTAGTCCTGGCAAGAACAACCACTTCTTCATGTAAGATAGGGTTAAATGAGGAGATGGTAGCAGAAGGCATCTATGTTATGTGACATGAACAAGGTGAGAGAAGAGGGAGTTACCAGTGAATGGCCTCTTTTTTTCCAGCAAAATATGAGGCAAAGTATATAAGGAGGAAGAACCACGGAAGTTTTGAGGAGGGCTGAAAAGGTTTGGAAGAGACAGTGTAGTGAATGTAACTGAATTAATTGGAACATATAAAAGGATTGTGGGCAGCAAGATGGCAAAGTGGATAGAGCACTGGGCCTGGAGTCAGAAAGACTGATTTTTCTGATTTCAAATCTGGCTTCACATACTTACTACCTGTGCGACCCTGGGCAAGTCATTTAACCCTGTAGTGGACCCAAGCAAAGGAGTTTGTATTTATTTGGTGGGTAATAAGGAGCTACTACAGTTTTGTTTTTTTGGTTTTTTTAATCAGGATACTGTTATATTTAGATTCATTTACAATCTTTGTGTTTTGGCCACTGAATATGCCCAATGCTCAATTTCTCATTGAAAGAAATAATTCTTTGTTTTGAGCTGAAATTTGCCTCCCTAAGACTTTCATTCATTAATTCTAATTCTACCTTATGAATCAACACAGAATTAATATTCCAACTCTTCATCTTTCGCTTTTATAAAGGATTATTTACTAGGGAAAAATGTAAAAACATTCTCCTTGAATAATAGATAATAATAATAATGATGATAGCATTATATAATATGGTGTTCACTATGGGCCAGGCACTGTACAGAATGCTTTAAAGTAATTATCTCATTTGATCCTGACAATAACCGTGGGATATAGGTGCCATTATTATCCCAATTTTAGAGCTGAGGAAACTTAATCAAACAAAGGTTAAGTGACTTTCTCGGGATCATATATACAAAAAGTATCAGACCACGTTTGAACTAAGGTCTTCCTGACTCCAGACCCAACAGTCTATCTACTGTGCCACTTAGCTGCCCCTAAATCAGGGGCACTCTTTCCCCTTTACTATGCTGGGCTCTGAGTAGAGTGGATTCAAACTTAACATGACTGCCCAAACATTTACACCACCAAGTACGTTTCTGGGTGCAGTATAGTCAGTTAGTTGCTCCCTTTCTTGTAAGATATCATGACTTCTGGGTAGCTCTACAGAGTTGGGTCAATCATGTCCTTTCTGAAGGGTAGCCCTTCTTAGGTTTGGCTGCTTTATCTCTGGTGATTCTTTTAATTTTTTTTAAAGATCATGGGGTCAGGGTCATAGAGCATTTACCTAAGAATAGGAAAAAGAAACGTGATAGGATGAAAAGTAATGGCAGAATCACATATTTAAGGCTACATGTTGTCCAGGGTCAGGGAGAGTAGGCCCTGGTACTCTTTCATCACTAGGGGTCTTATAGCATTTCTTACATTGTTAAACACTAGGAATCTCAATTGAATTCATTTTTAACAAAGCAAGGCATTTTTCCTATATACCATTTTACAGTTTTCAAAGTATTTTTACTTATACCTCATTTGATCTTCATAAAGCCAATTTGTGGAATCTTGCATGTAGCATAAGATTATGGGATTTCAGCTGGAATGAAGAGTTTGTGTCTATGTGCCCATGTGTGTGTTTATACACATGCACATGTGCACACATGTGTATTACATACATGCATGTGTGTGTATGTACGTAGCCCAGCATTTCATGAATGAGAACACTGAGGTTCACTTGGTTAGATTGAACAATTTGCCCAAGATTACATAACTAGGTAATAGCAGTGTTTATTCATCTCCTCTAATACCTGAAAAGAAGCCAAGTCTTATACAACCCCAGAATCTCAACACATCAGTCTCCTGATTCCTGGTATAGTGTTCTTTCTGCTATATCATAAAGCATTTGGTAATGATTAGAATGATGATGATGATGATGTTGATGGTAATCTAATCCAATCCAACAAACACCAAGTGCCTACAACATTTCAGGCACTGGGCTAAGTGCTGGGAATACAATTAATAAAAAGATGAACAGTCCCTACCCTCACCAAATTTACAATCTAATGGAGGAGACGACATGCCAAAGGAGGCAGGAAAGGGGGGGCATCAGGGGTCACTACTCCAAATAGGAACATCTTGTTTTTTGGAGTTGAAACCAGGCAGAGCAGAAGATGCAAAGTAAATTGATGATGAAGAGGAGTATTAAAGGATAGCTTCTCCCATTTTTATAACTGCATAGTACATAGAGTGTTTTTCTCACATCAGCCCTATGAGGTAGGTAGTGTAAGCATTATTATTCCCATCAACAGATTCTGAAACCGAGTTTCTTTCAGGTTCATTAAATTTTCCATACCCGCATGGCTCATAAAAAGATCCAGGTCTCAAACATATGTCTTTTCACTCCAATTCTTGCGTTGCAAAGGAGGCTCAGAGGGGTAGAGTAACTTTCCCAAAGTCACATGACTAGTAGGTTCCTGAACCCTGGTATTCTGAGTTTTAATCTAGGGTTTTTCTTCCTATAGCATTCTTTTCCACGGAGTTGAAGAAAGCCCTAGCCATTATATCTCCTGTCAGTATTCTCTGTTTTTCAAATTAATCACCTCTAGGCCTCAAACCATACAATGTGTTCCCAGAACCCTTACTACCTTCGTACTCTTCTCTGTATATGGTCCAGTCAGCTTTCCCCTTAAAATACAGCAAAGTTGGTTTGTTTCTGTATATAGCCTGTTTTCAGTTATTCTTTGTCAGCTATGAAAGCTTGAGTTTCCAGCTAAATGAGGTGGTACAAATCTCTACAGGGGCCTGTGTTTTTATTTCAAGTTTAATAGGAACATTCAGGTTTATGGTGAAGAGGCTTTGACAAGCATTTTCACATCTCTCACAAAGCTGCTTATGGAAGCTCTGATAATTAATCTGGTCATAGGAACCAGTGTACATCTTTTCCACAGTATTTTTTATTCTCATAATTAAGCTGTGCCCTATGAATCTCAGAGTTAACAGATGAGCAACACTGAAAGGATGTGAAAAAGAGGAACCAGAGAAAGAAATGAAAATTGATTTTTAAAACGTTTTTGTGTTTATCCCTTTTACTAATTATTGGTTCTCTAGACTGGGATCTAAGAATTATGGAGATTTGTCTGGTTCTCAAGAGTCACCATGGTTGCCAAGGTGATTCTTATACCATTATTAACTGTGTAATTCTTAAAAAGTCAACTTCATGTTTTATCATATCATCAAAATGCATGTGCTCTGGCTTACAGAGAAGTCAATTTTTAAATGAAATGAAGTAATGTGTTATCATGGTGCTCAGATATGTCCATAAAATGTATTATTTAAATGTGTTTCTGCTCTGGGAAATGTTGAGCAGATAGGAGAAAGAAAATGACACGAAGCAATCAATTTTGGAATCGGTTTTGCTATGCGTATGTTATGGGACTTTTGGCAGTGCACAAATTCCTACCCTGTATGATAATTGCAAATTAACACAGAGACATGGCTTTGCATTCTCTCAATGGCTTTGGGAATACATGGGCTGAATGATTGGTAGCTTCAACACCAAGCCAGATTGGGGATGCCAGAGAAAAGATATAGATAAAATGAATAGCAGGTGGGCTAAACAAACACACGGATGATATAGAAATTGAATCTCTATGTCTTTTATGGTTCTCAAGCTTACAGCTGCATTAAGTAGGGAAGCCATAGTTCACGGGCTGCCTTCTCTTCCCCAGCCATCAGTGATAGAACATGGAAGATATGCAAGTCATTCAGCTGTCCCTGGTGCAATTATGTACTAGTTTCCCAATTCGAGGATTATAATCAAGTCAGCATCATTCCTTGAATAAGCTGCATAAGTAAAAAGATTTTCAAGTTGCAATGTGTAGCAAATGTTCTGAGGCTATCCAGAGGTGGGGGAAATAAGCTATATACTATGGAATCTATTTTCAGCATCTCAGCCCCGCTAGAATGCTCTTTGAATCTTGAAAATAAATAATACTGAGAGGTTTCTCATATTAATGACCCAGGAGGACTAATGGACATTCATTGCCCTATGAATACAGACCTCTATCCCATTCCATTCATTCATTCATCAGACACATAGGGAATGCTTACACTATGCAAACTGCTATGCAAAGAGTTGAAGGAGCTACAAAGGAATATCATGTCTTTCTGTACTCAAGGAACTTGAATAGTTCAGAAATCAAGAGAAATACAAGTCAAAAATTAAGTAACATTGCAAGAGACAGTGAGACAACAACATGGTACAATGGATGGTGTGGTATATTTGGAGTTACATGACCTGGGTTCAAATATTGGCTGTCTCACTTAGTGTTTGTATGTCCTTGGGTAAGTTTGTTAATCTGTCTGAATTCAGTTTCTTCAGCTGAAAACAAAATGAGGGAATAAAGCAAGATGATTTTTATTAAGTTCTTTTCTGCTCTAAATATGTTTCCCTATTCCTTAACAAAGATGTTATTTTCTACTTTTGCACTTTTTTTCTACCCCCTTCTGTATTCTCTGTGACTGTCCTCTATCAAGGACAGCTAGGTGGCTCAATGGATGGAGTGATAGGCCTGGAGTCTAGAAGACGAGTTCAAATCTGGCCTCAGATACTTACTAGCTCTGGGCAGTCACTTAACTGTTTGCCTCAGCTACCTCATCTGTAAAATGAGCTGGAGAAGGAAATGGCAAACCACTCTGGCAATCTTTGTCAAGAAAACCCCAAATTACATTGTTGGACACCACTGAACAATCACAACACCATCCTCTGTGAGCTATACCTCTTATTTAATGTATGTGCCATCTTTCCCTCTCTACTACGTCCTTCCCACATATATAAATATCTTCATCCTCAAACATCAGCAACCACCTGTCTCTCAACCCCTCTACCCTCCTTACCTTACTTCCTGTCTCTTTTCTCTTTCAAGACAAAACTTCTAGGAAAGATAATGATACAGTTGTTGACTTTATTTCCTTTTCATTGTGCAAAACACAGTGCTAGGCCTTGGGGATACAAAGACAAAACAGAATCAGCAGCTGTCCTCAAGTAACCTACCTTCTTCATGTTAGGAGAAGGTTCATAAGCTATATGAGAAACTTGAAGAGGTAGAGAACATTAACTTTGGGGCATGAGGAAAGACAGGAATCAGGGGAAGCATTGCAGAGGTGGTGGCATGTGACTGAGCCTTGAACAATAAATATTTTAAGAAACAGAATCAAGGAATATTTCTAGACCACGGGGTAAGGGAGGGGAAAATAGTGGTTATGCATATGCATATAGCTGATGAAACGTCCATAGTGAGTGCATTAATTTGATTAGAACCTGCAAAGTATGAAGAAGAATCACTGTTCCTCTATAATCTGTGCCAAACTCAGAAGCTTGTGAGTGCAAATTTGCAATATGGGTCAAAAAGGATTGGCATGAATCATTAAGGGCCCCAGTGAGTTCATCTATATATTTTGGTGCGGCAGAGACTGAAAAGAAAAGAAGATGATATGATCAGATAAAGGAATCCAGACTTCTGTCTTGTGAAAGCGGAACACTATGTAGGTGAAGATGAGATCTGATATTGATTCCATCTTGAAAGTTCTATAGACAAAAGAGACATGAACATTAATTTGTTTGTTCCTGATTCTTTGGAATGAGCTTGATGAGAAAGTGCCCTCATTGCAATATTTATCATTATTACTTTGATCCATGGTTGCAGTTTCTTGAGTTACTTCAATGGATCCATGACCTCATCTTTTAAGTATTCTTTGCTCCATCAATACAAATAGCCCATAAATGCCTTCTCCTCCCATGTGATTTTACTCTACTCCTTTCTACAAGTCTCCCATAGAGGATACACCTCTATACTACACTCTATATACTCTACCCTATGTATGCTACACTATATATACTCTACACTATAGACTTTCCTCTGCTTCTTTTAGTGTCTTGGGGGTACCAGTGCATGACTGAAGCTATGCATCTGTTGCCCCTCAATCTTACTATATGACTTAACTGAGCCACATATTCTTATGACACTTTACATAGGCATGCCATTATTCATAATATGTTTCAGACCAGTTAGGCCCATTATGTGGCACTGATCCACTCAGGCATTGATTTGAAGGCTCTGACTCTTTCTCAGCCTTCACACATATCACTGTTTCCCATGAAAAAGCTATTAGGAATGGAATCACTTTTATTCAGCATTAGAATATCTCCTTGGATACAGAAAAATCTTGTGCACTGTACCTCTAAACATCAGAACCACAAGAATCTATGTTTCCAGTCCTTGAAAAACTTAATCCACTCACATTGGAACACTTATTGTGGGGGGTCTGCTGGGATTGATTGGTGACAGAGTGCATACCAGCTGGCCCCAGCCCCAAGATCGTGATTTCAGCTTCCCATCTCTTCCTGCCACCCATCTTTGTCACATTGCCATCTGCCTATGATCAGTGTACCTCCCCTACTTTCCAGCCTTTGCTAGGGGTTCCAGAAGGATTTTATAGGCCATTTAATTCAGGCTCTTCATTTTATAGATGAAGAATAGAGGCTCTGAGGTAACTTGCCCAGGGTCCAATAGCAGTATGTGGATAGTGCAGCTTGTTGTTTCTCCCATTAGACTACAAGTTCCTCGAGGTCAGGGTCTATCTTTTTACTATTTTTGTAGCGCCAGCACTTAGCACAATGCCTGGCACATAGTAGGTGCTTAATAAATGTTGCTTAATTGGTTGATATGCTATTTGAACCCATGTCTTCTTGACTTCAAGGCCAGAACTCTGTATACAATATCATATTGCCTCTCTTGCTCTGGACACAGTAAATCATAAATATTGCTTTTGGAAAAATGATTACAATTGGCTGCCTGATGGATCAACTCACTATGCTTATTACATCTTCAGACCAAGTTCCCTTTTATGGCCATTACTACCCTTTATATGTTATTTCGCCTTTCAGAACATAAGCTCATAGAAAGTAGGGACTGGCTCTTTTACGTATGTTGTATTCCCAGCACTTAGCACTGTGCCAATATACTAATTACTTAATTTTTCTTAATTCACTCATTCTTAAGTACAGCAAGCCTGTGTGCTCTCAGTCCTGGTGGCCAATGGTTCCTGCTTCTGCAAGGAATCTTAATTCTTAATCATGCCCATGCTCCCAAAGTGGAAGTCCATCCAAGGGAGTTAGCTGCAACCTGTATTTACCCATATCTGAAAGTCCAAATTGTATTATAAAACTGCCTGAACACCCTAGTCACAAACATAGATATCCTTAAAACATCAACTTTCTTTAGAGTCATATTAACTATTAGGTCCCTCTGTTTCCATTTTGAAGATCAGATATTAATTCTAGATCCTCATTCTCACAGTCCATTCTACACTTCCCAAAAACTAACCAGCAACTGGATGTCTAACATACCTACTCCTTCAAGTATTAACATGACAACCAGGATTGGAAATTTGTAGCTGGGAGGCCTTTTGTTCTACACATAGCTGATACCTGTTTGTTTCTTTGAAATCTATCACTATTTGTCTTTTTATCTTCCCATTGCCCTTGAATTTTCTGCAATTTTGATTCTTCTAAGGCTCTGGTATCCTAAGACTGGTAGATTCACCAAGGAGAGTAAATTGGTAGAATGGCACAGAGGGGTTTCTGGAATGTTCTTGGATTGTTTTTATTATATGGCCTCTAAAATTGCTTCAAACTGTGATTCTATGATTCCCTAATGTGAATTTCCCTGAGTTACATCTTTAGTGTCCTGGCTCACAATTAAATTAGTGAAATATCCTTTTTGAAATGGATCTTTTTGGAGAACCTCATGATCAGTAGGGCATCTTTCTTCTATTTGGATTCTGCAAATGATGTTCTGCATTACTCTGGGTGGATAACCTAGATGTGTTTATGTTTCTTTGGTCATAGAAGGTCTGTATGTTTGTAATTGCATCTGTCATATAAAATTATATAATTTTATCACATATGAGGGAGACATTTTGCCTAATGGAATTCTTAATGGCTGCATTTTGTCCATAAAGTCCATTGCTTTTTTCTGAAATCAATAAACAATAGACACAGTGGAATCTTATTCTCTATACACCCATAGCTGAAGGTGGACTGCTATGGAAAATCTATGGAGGACGCTTGTCCCCTTCTTATATTTCTTTGTTTATCAAGGATACTCTTGCGTGTGCATTGGGATAGTTGTTTGGCATTACTGAAAATCTGATAAGAGCATTTGAAATCAAAATAAGAAGCTGATATATTTTACTTTCAAGGTAAGGCCTTCTAGAGGAGGGAGGAAGGGAAAACATTGACTTTAGGGTGGGGGAGTTAGCCTAAAGAAGTTTATTTATTGTTGATGGTTTTAAAAAGATATCCTTTTTTAAAAAATTTTTCTTAGCAGTAGGGAAATTATTGGAGACACAGCCCTTTTCCGAGTTTAAGTGTGAATGCAATTTCTTGCCACAGATTGAAAATGCAGACAATTCTGTCAGAATTTAGAGAGAGAAAAATAATGTTCATTATTTTAGCAGGTCCACTATATTAAGGAATCATTTACCTGGAGAAACAAGTACAATTCCTGAAACCAGCAAAATATTACAGAGATAACATATAATGTATGACATGAACATAGCTAGATAGTTGGAAAAAATAATATTTAGTTAGGATCCTTTATTCATTTAGCAGTGACAGAATTACATGATGCTCCATTTACATGTTCTATCTTAAATGCCCAGGGTGTCATTGAAACTTTTACTTTCTCTTTGGTCCTCCTTAGTCATCAAGTTCGTATTGCTACCATCCATATGAACTGAACATCCTTATAAAACTGTTTGCAGCCATAAGGATTGAACTGAATTGAAACTTTTGAAATGAGTTACAGTTTACTAGAATATCATTTTATTTGATCAATTTTACCATATACCCAGAATGTACCCACTAAGGACTTTGACATTTCTCTTCACATAATACCTATCAATTGATTTAATTCTGTATTAAGTGTTAGTAGCATAGTAGATTCTCAGTGAGTAATAAATTAGAATCAAATTAAGCAGTGAGATATTCAGTTTTAAACCCACAGAAGAGGAAACTGTTTCTTGTCTGATATACTATATGTTGAATGAATAACAAAATAAAGGACTTTGGAACATGCAGTAAACTTCTACTTCCATTGAAAAACGTGACTGCCCAAAAGAGAGGATTTGTTTCTCAATATTGTGTTGTATATCAGTATCTTAGTTCATTGTACTTCTTTGTTCCCTTTCTGTTCCACCATTGCATTCTACATTGACTTTAGTGTGGGAGAGTTAGCCTAAAGAAGTTTATTTATGGTTGATGGCTTTAAAAATTTTTTTAAATATGAAAATAGTAAAATTAATATTTTATATTTTATAGCACTTTGCTATTTACAAAGTAGCATAATATAATAGATTTAGAACCAAATGACTGAGCTTCCCCACTATCAGCACGGTCCTGGGTGAGTCACTCAGTCTCTCCAGGAAAAAGTTTTCTCATCTGGAAAATGATAGGGTGATGTTGGGGTAAATGAACTATATGACCTCTAAGAGGGTAGCTCTAAACCTTATTAAATACCTCCGTAACCAATACCTCCGTGAGAGATGGCACAAGAGTAATTCCCCATCCCCATTCAAGAGATAAGGGAACTAAGGTCTAGGGAAGTTATGTGAACTCTCCAGAGTTGCAGCCGTTATTATGATCCAGTTTTCAAACTGACCTCTCTATACCATCTCTCCTCCTATTCTCCCTCCATCCAAAATTAATTCCCCCTCACTCACTACAGCTGGAGGTAGAGTCAGTGTGACATACCATACACATATATAATCGATTTACTGTTATTTATCCTAACTAGTAGATGTTAAAACTAATTACAATTACACTTTTCAATATGTGCAATTCAACATTATTAATTAAAGCATGTAAACAATACTCTCTTCTATGAACCAACTTGCATCTTACAGGTTCTGATAAGTTTCTTTCATACCAAACTCAAGACCAAGTTGCCTTTTGTGCCCACCAGGAGACTGCATGTCATCCCACCCTCCTCATCCAGAGCATCTAGCAAATCTGAAGGCACTGCCCTCAAGCAAACATGAGCTGCTTGAGTCTCAAGTGTGAAGAAAGCAGGAGTCAATCTTAATTGCATCCTATGAATGGCCTGATGCCTAAGGCCCCAAGTGTTTGGGTTTTTGTTTGTTTGTTTGTTTTTGCATTTAACTATGGGTATCCTTAGATAGTTTACCACATATTTCATTAATAGTTTACTTCAAAATTGCTGACAAAGTTGCTTATAATATTTCCCCTCCCCATTGGTGGATTGTCTGATCTGATCTGAGGGTATGTGTTTGTGTGTGTATATGTGTGTGTGTGTGTGTATTATATATATAAATATGTGTATATATATATATATATATATGTTAATACATCATGCAACACAAATGCTTATCTTATCAAATGCTTACCTCAAGTAAGTCAATCACAGGAAGGTTGAAACAAATGGAATCAGTTATGCTAAGCTGACAAATTCATTCCTAGTAGCTTTATAAGATACTAAAATACATTCTTGAGATCTTCAGAAAAACCTGGGTTAAAATCCCACCTCTGACACATACAGGTTCTGGGACCCTGAGCAAGTTATATAACTTCTCTGCCACATGTTACTCTTTAAAATTCTAAGTTTCAGACAGGTTACTAATTAGCATTGGTGAAAGGAGTTCTTCCCTGGAGCATCTTTTATAGATGAAATAAGTCTGGTCCAATAAATTATTATTGACATATTTGGTTTCACATAAATTACTTTTTAATAGTAATTTTGATAATCCATTAAAAAACAGATCAGCAACACTATCTAATATAGCAGTTGTAACCAATAACACATGTAACTTTCTGCTTATATGGTTTCCCAAGAAAAGAAAGCTCCCAATACCAAAGAACTTAGCATTGTCAGATGGTTCAACATCAGAAGCTGATATGATTCTGTCAGTGGAAATGACAGCAAAGAAGATGCATTACCATTTGCTTTGGCCCTATAAATTTCTGTGCCTTTACACTCAACTGGCAACTGAAACCTTCTCAATGTGTTATCTCCCTAAGGTAGATGTGGACTCCTTCAGAGAAGAGCTGTCTAACTTTTCTCTTTGGATCCCTAATGCTTATCACATAGCAAACACCTAATTCTTATTCTTATTCATTCATTCCTTAACAGAGTGAAAGGTTTGTTTTTTTTTTTTTAATTCAGTCATCTAGAAACCTCAATAGCTACGGAATTTGATTTGAATTTTGTTCTGTTTGAGTGATGGCCTCATTTCCATTCTGGTGGTGTTGTGCATATTGTTTTGATTCTGATTTCTCTGATACGCGTAAGTTCAGAAAAATTTTGCAATGTTTCTCCAAATTTTTCTTCATATTTATCCTTCCTTATAATTCAATAGCATACTACTGTATTCACATTCCACAATTTACTGAGTCATTCCCCAATTGATGAGTACATAATTGGTTTGCAATTTTTTTTTTCACTACTAATACTATTGCCATGGATACTTTGATACATTTGGAATACTTCTTTCTATCAGTGACCTCTTTGGAGTATAAACAAAATAATAGGGCTGGTAGGCTAAAAAAAGGATATGAATAATTTGATCACCTTTCTTGGATAATTACTAATTGTTTAGTAGAATATTTTGAATAATTCATGGTTCAAGTCTTGCTACAACTCTTTCATTTTTGATCATATCCATCTTTTGTCTTATTCATTAATTCAATGTAAATAAGCCAATACCAGAGATTAATTTTCATTTGTGTTTTTATTAATGACTTGAAGTTTTTTTTTAATGTGGACGTAGGCAGTATACATTTTATTTTTGAAATCTGTTTTTCATAGCCTTTTACCATTTATTTTATAGAAATATTTGATGTAAATATTTTCCCAATAAATATGTTTTCATCTTATTCTAGCTTCACTGATTTTATTTGTATATAATTTAATAAAATTAACATTTTATTTTTGACTTTTATAATTCATCCTATTCTTTGTCTGGTTAAGAATTACTCTGCCCATAGTTATAAAATATGTCTGCACATTCAGCTCTATTTTTATTTTTTGATAGAACCTTTTAGAATTAGATTATTTGGAATTTATTGTGGTATATATTCTAATGTATTTGCCTGTGCTTATTTTTTTTCAAAATTGCTTTGTAGTTTTCAGAGTATTTTTAATAAATAATTCTTCCCTCAATAGTTTATGTTCTTTGTTTTACAAAAGGCTAACCTTCTGTATTCAAGTCAACAAATTTATTATGTGCCAGATATGGTTGCTGCTAGGTTATACTTATATAGTCTAATTGCTTACTTTTCTGTTTTCCACCACTACCAGATAATTTTTGACAATTACTACTCTAATGAAATTTGAAATCTCTTAATATTAGGTTCCATTAATTGCTATGTTTTTAATGTTTTAATGTTTAATTCCAGTCCAAATTTTGTGATTATTTTGTCAAGTTCAATCAAGTATACATGTAGACCCACTATTTGATAGTGATGAGTCTTCTTAAATAAATAATTCCTCCCTCAGTAGTTTATGTTCTTTAAGCCCTACAATTATTTATATTAGGTCATCATACCCTAGTAAAGAACACTTAAATAGATTAAATTAAAGTCTCTACAAAGTTTTTTTGTAGTTAGATTTTCATAAACCGTGTGTGTGTGTGTGTGTGTGTGTGTGTGTGTGTATGTGTGTGTGTGAATTCACTCAGATATTTTGGAGATTCTTTAGTTATTTTGAATATGATTTCTCTTTCTCCTGGATTTTGTTAGTAATATATAGAAATGTTTTTCTATGTTTTTTTATCATTTTTATTATATAGAATGTTATAATTGTGAAACACTTTTTGGGCATACTGACAGATTCCTATTAATTTGGTTATTTATGTATATTAATTTATTAATATTAAATCATCCTTGGAGCTAGTTAGAAATGAAATTTGGCAACAATTAATATTTTATATGTAGTTGTATTTTCTTGGTCAATGGTTTTATTTAAATGTTTCCATATGAATTCATCACTGAAATCTGTTTATAGCTCTTTATCTCTGATTTATATCAGGACCATATTTGTTTCCCCAAATAATTTTATCAGAATGTTTTATTTCTCTGTTTTTGTGACAATTTATGCAGCATGAGAATTAATCATTCTATAAAAAATTGATATAGTTCACTTGTAAATTTCTCTAGTCAGGAGTTCCTGTCTCCCTTCCCCATTTGAATTCATTTGTGATATGTTCTATTTCTCATTCTGAAATTAGGTTGCTTGGAGTCACTGCTGTTTTATGATCTGGTCAGTTTACATTTTAATTAATCAATCAACAATCATTTATTAAATACATATTATGTTCCCAGAACTGTGCTAAGCACTGGGGATACAAAGAGAAGTACTCACTCTTAAGTAGTTTACAATCAAGTTAGGGGAAAAACAGGGGAAGACAGTAACAACTACAGAGTTTTATGTTGGAGGGGCTATTTGAGCTGAGATTTAAAGGACACAAGGAATTCTAAGATATGGAGGTAAGAAAACAGGTTATTCCATACTTCATTAGGTAGTATATGCTTATGTGTGTGTATGCATGTACATGTGTGTGTGAGTGTATACACACACACACTCACACACACATTGTTATCTCTAGTATATAAATTTGTATATATACTGCCTCCCCCAATGAAATGTTAACTTAATAATAATAATATAATGATATTTATATAGTACTTTAAGCTTTACAAAGAGCTTTAAACATATTGTCTCATCTTATCTTTGTAAAAACCCTAGGAGGTAGGTGCTGTTATCATCTCCCTTTTACAGATCCAAAAACTGATAGCCCTTTGTTACCCAGCCAGGAAGTGTCTTGAGGGTAGGAGTTATTTAATTTTTGTCGTTGCATCTCCAGTACCTAGGACACTTCCTGGGCCAAAGTAGGTGAATGTTGATTAAGAGTTGTAAGTAGTGAATGAAGAATAGTAAGGTCAGTTTGGCTCCACTTTGGTGTACATGAAGGGGAAAAGTGTGTAATGTGTCTAAAAAGGTAGACTGAGGCTAGGTTTTGAAGGGTCAAATAGAGGACTCTTTGATACTTGAAAAAAATTGACAGGCAGCCATTTTAGTTTATTAAGTAGGAGAGTGACATGAACAAGCCTGCTCTTAAAAATCATTTTGGCTGTTGTTGTTTGTCCTTTATTCTCCCAAAGAGGACTAGGGCATCAGGAAGGTGATGCCATGACTTGCAAATGAATTAAATTTAAGTGAGGGAGAGCTGTGCAAAGTCACCAGCACCACTCTCTCCTCTGGAACTATCTGGGTCCAGTGGCAAGACATAGATCAGGATGACAGCTGCTATGTGATGTATGTATTAGAGTAGAGAGGGAGTAGGTAATTGTAACAGTGTAGAAGAAAGCCTGAGCTTGGCTAGTGACTCTGTAATGGATAGAATATATTCATCCATTAAAATAAATGCTTAGTTTTGCTGTCCTGTGTTTGGACAGCCTGATTTCTGACAATTTTCTTGACTGTCTCTTTCTGCATTATGAATTCATTGTTTTCAATTTTTATTTTGGTGGTGTGGTTTTCTTTTCTCACTTAATCCATTATGGTAGCAAATGATTTATTGATTTAGTTAAGACTTTGAAAACCATGGCTCTTTTTTGTTTATTATTTCAGTTGTCCTTTTGGTTTCAGTTATTTATTTTTTCCTTTGATTTTTGAAAGTATCTTATTTCATGCTTGCTTTGTGTTTACCAATTTGTTGAATTTATCATTTTTCAGCACATGAACAAGCAATCCATTAATTCTGTCTTTTTTATTTTGTTAATATATGTCTTCAGAGATAAAGTTTCTTTTAAGGACTGCTTTAACTGCATACAATATATTTAGTTACATTTGTCTCACTGTTATTATTCACTTTAAAATGATCATTTTTCTATGATTTTTCTTTCATCCACTCAGTGTTTAAAATATCATTCTTAATCTTGATTGTGATGCTGATTTTTTTTGTTCAACATTAGGGAATTACCATAATTCCTATTTTGATGAATTGTGATTTAAAGGCTGTATTACTATTTATCCTTTTCTATAATTATTTATCATGCCTTTATTCTTCTTACATGATAAATTTTTATACAGTTAGTGAATAATATACATGATTTAATATTTTCATTCAATAATAATCTTACAATGTCCTTCTTGTTTATCTTTCTGTTTCTTTTTTTTTCAATCTTTGAAGCAATGTTAAAGTCACCTACAATTATTTTCTTGATATCACGTTCATTTTCATTTGAGTCAGGTGTATTTTTTAACCAGTCAGATGCTATGACATTTGCACTAAACAAACACATAGACTTATATAAGTATGTGTATATATAAATATATATATATATCTATAAATATTAATTTGTTACTATATTTTTGCATTTTTGTTAAACATAAATGTGTGGCGTATTTTGTCAAAAATCTTTCTTTATAACTATTGACATAATTGTATTATTGTTGTTCTTCTTGAGCTTCTTGAGGGCAAGGACTATTTTTTTTGTAACCCTAGTATTTAGCACAGTGCCTGGAACAGAGTAGGCACTTAATAAATGCTTATTGGTTGAATGATTAAAATAATTGACTATGTTTATAGTTTTCCATATGTTGAACCAACTATACATTCCTGTTATTAATCTAAATAATATATTTTAATATATTATTGGAACCCCATTAGCTAATTCACTATTTTTGTTCCATATTCATTGGAGATATCAGCTTATAGTTTCCTTCCTCTTTAACCAATTTAGGTATCAAGAATACATTTGCTTCATAGAGAAATTTGGTAGTATATCTTTCTTCTTTTTTTTGAAAGCAGTTTATGTAGTAACATAATTTTAATTTTTCTTAGAATTTTAATAGAATTATTTAGTAAATATATGTGGTCCTATTTTTTTTCTTTTGGAGTTAATTTACTGCTTATTCTATTTTTTTCCTGAGATTGGATTGCTTAAATTTCCTATTTCTACTTCTGTTAATCTGGTTGTTTTATATTTTTAATTATGTATCTGTTTCTTTTATCACTTATGTTGACATGTCATTGGACCAAATAGTTGTTTTTAATAATTCCCTTTATTTTCTCATCTGTTGTGATTTATTTTATATTTTTATATTAATGATTTGAATTTCCCCTTTTAATTTGGTTAGTTTTTTCAAAAAGCCAACTGCTTGTCTTACCTACTTATTAACTTTTTTCTTCTGTTTAATACCTTTTTCCTTTTCATAATTTCAGTTTTATATTTAATTGGAGATTTTTTTTGATGTCTTTGGTTTCTTATTCATTTTTAGTTGTATGCTCAATTTATTGATCTCTTCTCTCTTTTGTTGATAAATGTATCTAGAGATATTAAACTTTTCCTAAGTATTACTTTAGCTGCCTTTCACATTGCTATCATTTCCATTTGTCTAAAATTACCTATTGTCTCCAAGATATGTCCACTTATTGGTGATTCAAAAAGAATGTCATTCAGAATTAGCAACAGTCAAACTAAAACTTTGTTGATGGTCCATGTGATTCTTAGCACCCTCAGGTCCCAATACACCAACTCTCCCATCATCATTTTATAAGTGGAAAGGTGCATCACAGGAGCAAAGTCTATTTAAATGTAAACTTCAAAACCATGTGGTCAGCCTATTGGCCACATACTGATCTTCATGATTATTTCAGCTGCTCTTCACAACACAGACTTAGTCTGTTCCTGGGGCCATACTTGAATTTTTTCCAGCACTGTAGAATCTACCAGAGCTTGGGCTCCACTGGCAACGTCCCTACAACTTAGGGACATCTCCATCAAATAATAATCCATTAAAATAGGACACTGTGGAATGCACTCATTTTAGAGTTATTTACTCCTTCTGGGACTTTATTTTGGTATTATTTAAACTGATATCATTTACTCATTGTAGCAGAGAGTTTTGTTTTGTTTTGTTTTCTGTTGATTCATGTCCACAGTTTCAATACCTGGATTAGCTAAGCCTGTGTTTGGTTTCCTACTGTAGTCCCAGAGTGAGACAATGTTCAGCTACAACAAGGACCTGCTTCAGTATAGTCCAGTGCCTTGTAGCCCAGGGGTGGGAGACTGCCTGGAGCTTATCCCTGCACTCTTCCATAATTCTGGTCTGGTATCACCATCCAGCCCTTGTTCTGTGTATACCACAGTATCAGTACCAAGCCCTGAATACTGCTGTATGTTCTTTCTGATTTGGGGGATTTACATCTACTGTGCTTATCTATTTCTTCAGGCAGTTATCCATTGAAGAACTACAATGTTAAGACTTTTCGGTGCAATACCCAGACCAAGATTCTGCTTATTTCAATCTGTTCTCCTAAGGTATCCCCCAAAAGTCAAAGCCTACTGGTCTTGGCAAATTTCCTTATGTATTCAATTATATTAAGGTTCATGCTTCTATGCTGGCCCACTACCCCTGAAACAGAGATGACACCAGTGATGACACTGGCTTCAGGTTTAGCCTCCTAGGGTATCACCATTTGTAAATCCCATCTCTTTGGCTTTGTTTCCATGAACCATAACTTAATGAGAAAACGGCCTCTGGATCAACCCTATCTCCTTGTGCCCTCGTTTATGGGATAGGGAAGCTCAGTGGTATTTATTTGTCTTTGCTTTTTTTTTTTTTTACTATCATGCTCTTTTTCATTATTAATAAGTATTTCTAAGGAGAACTGCGTTTGTTTAGGAACTTTAACTTAGCCATGTTATTAAATGGAAGTCTTCCCCCAAAATTTTAAGGTATACTTAATATTCCATCAATAAGTACTAATATTTGATATATAAACAAGAACAAAATAAAATAAAAACAAAGACAAGGAAAAGACAAAATGATTATAAATGATTTTGCATAGTCCTGTGAACTTATTTTTCATATAGTAGTTTTTTTAAAGTAGTGCTTATTATCTTTAACAAAGTTGTTACACATTCATCCTGTGTTGTTCCTGTTGTCATCTGTATTTACATAGCTGTGATTGGTGTGGAGATTTCTCTTCTTGGCCCTGCTTTTCTCACTCTGCATTATTTGATGTTTGTCCTCCGATATCTTTTTTGTTCATCATAATGATACGTACCCCATTCTAATACTGGGTCCTTGAGATCATAGACTTTGTATTTTCTATTTGTATCCTCAGAATTTGAGGACATACAAGGGAGAATTTTGGAGCTTATACCACATCTCAAAGAAAAGCCTCATCGGTGGTCTTACTTGTTTTAAACACAAATGTAACTATGAAGAGAGTATATTGAGGTATGGGAGGCTGAAATTTCTGTGGATCATATCTTCCTCCCCATGAACAGCTTTGAGTGTTAAATAGTATCACCAAGAGAAAAGAAAAGAAAAAAAAATTATTAAACACCTACTATATACTAGGCACTATGCTAAGGGCTTTACAAATATTATCTTTATTGATCCTCACACAACCCTGTGAAGTAGGTGCTGTTATGATCCCTGTTTTATAATTGAGGAAACTGAGGCAGAGATTAAATGACCTACCTAGAGTCACACAGCCTACATGTCTGAGGCTCCATTTTAATTCAGGTCTTCCTGACTATAGTCCCAGACCTCTAGGTATTGCTCCACCCAGTCAATGCCTATGATATGTCTAACACAAGGAATAGAAAGCACAGGATATGTAAAAGAATGTCCCTGCTTTCAGGGAACTCAAAATCTAACATAGGAGATAACATCTAAATAATTATGGTCAAACAAAATATATACAGAATTAATTGGAGATCACATCAAATATATGAAGAATAACTTGGAGATAAATTTGAAGTGCTAACACTAATCTCCTTAGTATTCAGGAGATAAGGAAAGGCCTCTTGAAGAAAGTGGGATTTTAGCTAGAACTTGAAAAATCCAGAGAATCCAGGAGAGACAGATGAGGAGAGAGAGAATTCCAGGAGTAGGGTATCGCCAGGGCAAATGTCTGAAACTGGGGGGTGGAGTGTCTTTTGTGAAAAACTGCAAGGAAACCAGTATTACCAGATTGATATGGTGGAGAGTAAGATATAAGAAGCCTGGAAAAGTAGGAAGGGGCCAGGTTATAAAGGGCTTTGAATGCCAAACAAAGGACTTGAGTTTGATGATTTGTTTGTGTATGGGTCGGGAGGAGGGGGGGTTCATTCTAAGCCCCAGTGGCTTAGGTAGTAGGTGCTGGTAATAAAGTTGTGCTCAATGTGATATACACTATCTCTAAGCCTCTCTTTATGACCCCCAATCTTGCTCAACTCTGCAATGACAAATTGTAACCTTCCCATGGCACAGTGGTCCAGAGTGCAAATTCATCTTTATGGAATTGCCACGTTGGATCAACTTCATAACTATTATTCGCAGGGTGCATCAAAAATAGCAGCACAATTACATGTGTCTACTTTGAAAGGTAGTTGGCATAATATTTTGGTGGAGGGAGTTTCATATATTGGACATTAATATAAAATCAAGGCAGTCATTGCTGAGGAAGAGTCATGTGAACTCTCTACAGCAACTACACTCAAACATCAATGCTTCTTATGGTGTCTGAGAGCTTACTCATTACCTGGGGAGGAATGCTCTTCATTGGAGGAGCTCAGCAGTACAGTCTTAGAATTACCTTTCCTCAAGCTCATTAGTGTCTCAGCTACAGTGAATTTAGGTGGGGCTTTTTCCCAAGTAGGTTTTTTGTTTGTTTATTCTTAAGCAATAAACATCTGTCATCTTGAAGACCTGTTCATCTCTGGCCAGTTTTCCTGATACTGCACACAATAGGGTTTTATCACTGGCTCATTTTTTTTTTCTCTTGAACAATTTATAGGACATGTCACAAGGCCTATAAAAGTGATTGCTGCTTTACCTCTTCTGGTGCTGAGGGGAGCTAAGAGCATCTCCATGTGTATTAGAGGAGGCAGGCTGGGACAAGCCACCCATAATTGGCTATTAGATCATTTTTCAAAGGGATTAACTTGTGAAAATGTTCCCTATATACAGATTTCATTTTTTAAAAAAATACCTTCTAGCTATCCAAATTATTTCAATCAGAAAAGCCATGGGCCAGAAATCTTGCTTAAAAGGGCTTTTTGACTGGTAACCAAAAAACAAAAAAGAAATGTTTTCCAGTAAGGTTAGAAGTGACCCAATCACAGCTTTTCACAATGGCACTCAGCTCCTTTGTTAGGCCTGAGTTTAAATATAGAACAATTGAATCTCACAAAACTCCAAATCAATGGGAGAAAAAAATAGTAATGAAATTAAGAGGTACTTAAACCTTAAATTTTTTGAGGTAGGGAAATATGAAAGTTATTGTTTTCCAAATCATTAATGGAAATTTTTCTCTCAGTTTTTTCAGTTACTTCAAATGTATCTTTATTTTCACCTTAATATTATGAGATGAATGATAAATACTATCTATCCCAACCCCTCACCCCGGGAGAATATAAGCTCTTTGAGGCACCAGACTGTTTCAATTTTGTTTTTGAGTCTCCAGTACCTGGTACCTAATAGTTACTTAATAACTGTTCAATCGTTGAATCTATATTTTACAGAAGAATAAAATGAGGCTTTGGAGTATGATGTGAGAGGTCAAGGTCACAGTTAACAAGGCAGGGGTCTTAATTCTAGTTCATTAGTTGCTTAAGAACTAAAGTTTCCAGTTCATACAGTATTTGTTCTATCACATATGTTGCTCATATACAGAATATCCTCACATTGGTGTTTTTTTTTCTCTTAGAGTTAGTGCTAATCATTTCTACCTTTTTGGAATTCTAAGAGTGTTGTCGCTATTACTTTGTTAAATATGCTTTTGGAGGAATTAAAACCTAAAAGTTGGCCATTGTGGTTTCTGAACTTTTGTCTTCCATTCCCTGAAAACATAATAGAAAACTGAATTGCTGTTCCACAATCTCGTATGTGGAATAACTTTTAATACTATTAATAATAATAAAATGATCATAACTAGCATTTATATAGCTCTTTAAGGATTGTAGAGAGCTCTACATATTTTACTTGATTTTCTCAACAACCTTGTCAGATAAGTGTTCACATTATTCCCATTTTTCATATTAGAAAACTAAGCTAGACAGAGGTTAATCAACTTGTGGGAAGTCACATATGCAGTAAGTGTCTGTGGATTTGAACTACAGTCTTTGTCCTCTGGGTTCAAAACTTCACCCAGTATAAGAGGAAGTGCAGCCTAAAGAGGCTGTGATTTTATGAACAGTACAGAATATTGTCAGAGGCAGGATTTAATTCAGATCTTCCTAACTCCAATGTTCACAGGCTTGCCACTACACCATTCTGCTTCTCAATATATATTGTGTAAGAGAGGGAAGCCAAAGGAAAAATGAGAATTATGCTAGAGGTAGAAATTCTAATGTGAGAAATCTCACATATAATTAACTTATATCCAGAACTTCTGGGGACAGTTCTTCATTTTAACATGAAGAATCTGGGCAGATGACATGCTTTTTTTGTTGTACGTTCATGTTTATTATTTATAATTACAATTTTTCCTAGTCTATAAACCAGGGCAAGGGTATTCATTTTTATAAATAACAAAAAAGAATAAATATTTTTGTAAGGGGAATGAAGAGACAATTAAAAGGCATGGGATACTGGGGGGGAAATATTCATATTTTATGATTAGACCAATTTTCTTCTTAAGTTACTCCCTGTGTGATTTTGGGCAAATCACTTAAGGTCCCTAAGCCTATTTACTCATTTCTTCACCTATAAAATAAGGAGACTGGGCCAGAGGGCCTCTAAGGTCTAGCTTTCTATACACCTCTGGAAAAAGTTTCAGTATGAAGTTTCAAAAAAAGAATTTGATACTTCTGCCACTCAAGCTGATGCTCTTCTCAACAGAATACCATCATACCTTATTCATTATCTATACTGCTTCCCATCATAAAACCTACTTCCTTCCCTTGCTGCTGTCTGTAGAGTTTAATAAATAGTTAAGATTTCTTCAGGAGCGAAGTAGCAGTAGCCCCTTCAAAATCCTTCTCCACATTTCATCCGACTCTCCCTCTTCATATTTGTTTAACAGGTATACTGAGGCCCAAGCTAAATTAGCAAGCGGACTTTTCCAAATCATTTCTCTTTGCAAGTTATTAACCTGACACGATCAACATCATATGTTCTGAAAATACAGAGTAAAAGAGCAGACTGAAAATGAAATAAGAAAGGGAAAAATCTGCAAAGCCATTTCTAGCTGATTTTCCTTCCATAACTAATACAAACCCACAGGGCGAATTGGGAGCAGCTGCCAAGATGAAGGCACATTAGTGTCGGGCAAGTGTGAGAATAAACATCAGCAAGATTTTCCTTAGAAGGGATCACATTCCTCATTTCTGAAGTGTTTCCATATCCTTTTTTTTCCAGGCTCCAGAGGACTTGTGAGGTTTCATTAAAATGAGATTAGGAGTGGAGCCAGATTCCCCATCCTGGAGACTGAAGATGCTGGAAAGGCTCCTTTTCTCATTGATAGGACCTGGGGATCAGCATCTGCTGCATTGGGACCCTCTTGATCAGAACCTGAATGGATATGAAGACATGGAGGTCCTGGAGGGAAGCTAAGATTGCACTGTTTACTTCCTTATTACCATAATTATCACATTTATCCTACTTCATTAGGGCAAGAGCAATTAAGGGTCAGAAAGGATGACTGCTCACTATATTTCAAAACTTCTCGCATCAGGTCCTAAGATTTTTATTTGTTCAGACATTTGGGAATTAGGACAGCTCAGGTAATTTTATCTTGTGCCATTCTTCAAAGCTCAATATTTCAAGTGATTTTGACCTTACTGAGAATTTGCAGTGAAGGATCTGGAAGGGCTCTATAAGCTCCAAGGTACTATGAAAATGCTACCCCTGAATAATATAGTTATTCCTATTTTGTATAGATAAAAGTCCAATTAACCAGGAAATTGGGGACTCCACCTCTGCAATATTTTCCCCATCTGTTCTTGACACCTTTTCATGACCCCAGACAGGTCCTTCAGCAACCCTCACCTGAATTGTCATAATAACCTGTAACAACAATGTTACTTGCAGCTACTGTGGCTATGTAAGGCCAATAACACCAGCACATAGGAGGCCTGCTAGCACAGGTCCTTTGATTTGCTTTTCTAAGGAAAGCAACTTTAAGGAGTTTACAATCTCATGTTAATTAAATATGCATATATCATTCACTTAGTTTAGGGGAAAAAGTCAGCACCCTGAACTTTGAAGCACATACAAACAGAAATTACAAACAGAGAAAATATAAGCAGAGCAAATAACACAAATCAAAAGACAGGCTTCTAGCTGTCTGACCAAAGCTACACATACACAGTTACCAGAGAGAGAGAGAGAGAGGCACCAACATCTGGGTTTTCAAAGCTGAGGGGGCTCCTAAATGGCTACCAGAGTCTCCATACTACACTCTTCCAATGAGTGATCCCCCAAAGCAAAATGCTAGCCTCAGAGTTTATCTATATACTTCTTCAGGGTCAGAGGGCATCACAACCATGTGACTCAAACTTATGTGACTTAGGCTTTCTTGTGACTTAAGCAGATCATCAAAGACTCTTGATTCAATCAAAGGCAAGGCTCAGTGAAAAGCATTTGACTGCCTTAGTGCTGAGAAGAACTAGAACAAGTCCTCTTTCATCTTGAATCAAGTTTGACTTCCAAGTCCCATGGCTCTTCCTCTGTAGGCTGACTACTCCCAACTCTTGCCTGGATTCACACATAAGCAGCTTTCTACTCTTGCACCAGGTCTCAGCTAACAGGAACTGCTCCACTCCAAGCTCCTGCCTGACAGCAGGCTCCAGGGGTTCCTACCCACAGCTTCTGTTTCTGGGAAAACAGAGCTTAACAGAGCAGCAACACACACCACCAACACCACCATCTCAATTCACCTCCAATGTCTAGATGCTCTATCTTAACAGCTCAGTTCACTGTAACAGCTCTCAAAAGGGGCTTAAACTAAGCTTCCTTCCCATGGGCAGGCCTCTGTCCTACAGCTCCACTCGCCTTCAAAGTTCAGAGGCTCCTTCAGCGAGTCTCTTCCATCAAAGGTCTCCTGCTCTTGCACATCTCCTCTCTGTTCTAGAGGTTTCCTCTCTCAACACTCACAGCTCATTCTTCTTTGTCTCTTCTCTTCCCAATGCTGGCAGCTCTCTCAATGCTGGCTCTGTCTTGTCTTCTTCTCAATGCTGGCAGCTTTCTCAATGTCTTCTCTTCAATGCCCTCTTGATGTCTGCTTCTCTCACACTCTGGGCTTTCCTTATATGTAGTTCTAGCTGGCATCTGATTGGCTAGAACTCAGGTCTCAGATTGGCTGAATTCATGTACATCTGATTGGCTAGAACTCAATGCACATACAAGTCTCTGATTGGCTAAAATTCAACACACATTCAATCCAGCAAAAAATCCCACTTTGCTTGCCATTACATAGCCTCACAAATTAGAAGCAGTGAAGGTGGTACATTGGGTAGTTTGTTGGCCTTGGAACCAGGAAGATCTGAGTTCAGATTTGAACTCAGACATTTACTACCTGCATGACCCTGTGCAAGTCACTTAATCTCTGTCTGCCTCAGTTTCCTCCTCTATAAAACTGGGATAATGATAGTACCTACCTCTCAGGGTTGGTGTGAAGATCAAATGAGGCTATAACATGGAGGATCCTGATACCTACCATTAACTCCTTAATGAGGTTAAAGAGAGGTAGTGTATTGTAGCAGACAGAGGACTGGGCTTGGAGTCAAAAAGACCTAGGATCAAATCCTGCTTCTAACACATACTGGCTGTGTAGTCCCGGGCAAGTCATTTAAGCTTCCTAGGTCATAAGGACAAGCATCCCTAGAATTGAAGAGAAGGTTCTAATTTGTATCAGTAGAAGGGACTTCCATATCCAGAGTCCTAGATGCCAATGAAATTATAGCCAGAGGTAGGGAACCTGTGGCCTTCTACATTCTCAAGGCCCTCTAGGCCCTTCAGGGCTGCATTTGAGGACCCAGAGGGCCACATATGGCCTCAAGGCCACATATTCCCCACCCCTCTAGAAAAGGGTGACTTTTGTTCTGACGTTACATATGGCTCCCTGTGAAAGGTGAAAGTAGCATCCCTATTGATAGCACATTTGGCACTGTTCTATCATTAACGATGTTTCTTTGGTAGTGTCTAGATTTGCCTTTCCTGGGGGTACTCATTGTGTCATTGACAATCCGTAAAGGATTAATGGTTCATTCATGTCCCCATTTCAGAGGAACTGGTACATATCCATAAACTTGGTCTTTACTAGGAAATCTTAGAGTCAGGGGCTGAACTCTATGGTAGTTAAATCCAAAAGATTATATAGTCCATTATGAAGTGCAGTCCTATTAAAGAAAGGAGAGTCATTTAGAAAGATTTGGGAGTGAGTCTTTACGTTTTCTGACTGATGAAATAGAGATGATCCTTCATGTTTATAGCTTGGGTTTGTTGTGTTTATAGCTTGGTTGTTGTGTGGGGGCTAAGGGTAGAAACCTACATATAAGTCAAATTCTGAAGTTCCAGTAGATATCTAGAAGGGCTCCTTAGACATTTTTTGGGATGAGCCCTGATATACATTAAAACTATGATTGAAGATTACTGTCAATTAAATGAATAAGCAGTACACACTGAAATAGGTATTTCCTTAAATTTTTTTTCTGTTCATCCAATGGATAAAGAAAAAGATATTTATTGGAGAGTGTCCTCTTACCTAACACTGTGGATACAATTCCATTATCTAAAATTTATGCTTATTATAATTGTTTCACAGATTCAATCACTTCACTCAGAGAGGCATATTCTATTTGAAAAGTGTCAGGGATGCCTGAGGGTAAATTAGCAATTTGGCATGTTCATCTGGGAGTACTTCATGGTATAATAACAAGGTATTGGTAGGTAACTATTTGTGCTGGGAGGTGGTTGTTGTTACTCTTCATTATTTTTAGGGCATAGCTTTGGTAGATTATTTTTGTTAAGCTGATCTATGAAATAGTAAAATTCAGGCTGTAGTAATAGTGACTGAAGTGAGTTAGAATAACTATATCTTTTTAAAAAGAAATTGGAATAGTTTCTTATTTGAATTTAGGGGAAAAAAGGATCTTATTTAGAATCTTGCCTAAAGGTGATTGTCTCCAGTTAGATACTACAAGTTCCTTCTTTCAACTTTAGACATAAATGTTCAATACACTGCCAATATCAGACTTTTTTTCCGTGAAGCCAATTTAGGCAGCTAGTTTTGCCCAAGCATGACATTTACAAAGAGATAGTGAATGCCCAGTATCCTTGATGAGTGAGGCTAAGGGATTAAGGTGAGTGGGTGGCCAAGGGAACAGATTGATTAACAAGAGAGAGTCTCACACATGCTGGGAGTTTCCATGGGATGACACAACTTTTCTCCTCTTGGCTCCACATAAAAAGTCTTTTTATTAAAACAAGAATGACCCATATAAGTCCATGACTTCTCTTAGCAGTCAATTTTCATTTCCTCTCAAGTCGGCATCTTGAAAAGGCTTAAATATTGGTTAATGTAGGTTAAAGTACTTCAAGGTGTCCAGAACCATTTTCAGTCTTTCCATGTATAAAAGGATCTTGATTAGTTTCCTGGGGAGGGGAGGAACTATTAATGGCAATATCATCTAGTGGATAGGGGGAAAAAAGCCAGACTTTGAGTCTGGAATAGTTGGGTAAATTCTGACATCTGGCACATTCTGGCTGCCTGACTCTGGCCACAACATTGAACCTCTCTACAATCAAGGCAACAATGCTCCAAGACTTGAAGTACCAGAACAGGCAGCTGATATGCATTTATATAAGGAGTTTTCTTACTTAGTGTTCCCTGCAACAATGAAATCATAAAAAAAATGGAAAGAAAACTCAGCTTAGATATGCATAAAATGAAAGCCTTGGTTTCATTAGATTGTATTCAAGATAATATAAATGAGAGATAGAGCACAAGACAGCTAGGCCTGGAGTTAGGAAGACCTAGGTTCTTATACTACCTTTGGTCTTTATTAACTGTGTGATCCTGGACAAATCAATTAGAACCAGATAATTTCTCTCTTGAATCCTAGTGATTTACCTCGGTAAAGGGAGCTCCCACACTGTAGTTTCCCTACACTGAGGAAATTGCAGATTTTCAGATTTTCTCTCTCTCTCTCTCTCTCTCTCTCTCTCTCTCTCTCTCTCCCTCCCTCCCTCCCTCTCCTCCTCCTCCTCCTCCTCCTTCTCCTCCTCTCCCTCCCTCCTATTTGTGTCTCTCTCTTATCACTTTCCTTTTCCTCTTTCCCACCTTTTCCATCTCCTTTCCCTACCTTCCTTTACCCTCCCCTCCCCTCCATTTCCCTTCCCCTCCCTTTTGCTCCCTTCCCCTCCCCTCCTCTTCCCCTCTCTTCCTTTCCGTTACCTTCTTTCAGTGGGATTCAAGGGTTGGATTTAGGAAGATGTGGGTGCAAGTCTTTTTTTTGACAAAAACTAAAATAGCTGAATAACAATGGGAAAGAGGAACTCTTTTTACCTCTCAGTGGTCCAGTCAACTGTCTAAGACTATTGATTGCAGAGAAATGGATATTTGTATCAATGGAGAGAACTTCCACACTAACCTATATTTAGTAGATCCACTGAAAAAAATATTAATTTTTTAGAAAACAAAATAAAAGTCATATAAACAAAGCTCTTTTTTTGTCCAAATGCTCAAGCTGGGAATATGTTCTCTAATTGTATTTATGGTAGCAAATGGGGGTACTGGCCATTGAAGTCTGTTTCTGGGTTAAGATGTCACACTATGCTTCTGACCACTTGCTTTACTTGGCTACCTCCTGGCACCTTTGGCCCCGCTCCAACATTGACAATTATTTTATCTGCCTCCTTAAATTCCCCTTCCTGTGATTACAACTGAATAGGATATTCTTTATTTCCTGGCTTTAACTGTTACATAGAGCTATTGCTCTGTCCTATTAAGCATCTGCCACATATCCTTGCAAAGGCACAGGCAGTTCCGCAGGAGATAAAGTAATTCATCCGGCAGTGTGGCTAAACGGAGATAATTGGGAGAAAGGCTCCTAGCCCACTTTTAGTATCACTCATTTCTTGTAATTCAAGATAGGCAATGTGGACACTTCAGATACCCAAGAGGTTTTCAGCAAGGCTGGTGGGATAAAGAGAAGATTCTGGACATTTGCCCATGTCCTTTTAAGAGTGGTTGACAGAGATCTGAGAAGAGAGAAATAGTTGCTAACAATCTCAGCCCCAACCGTTTTTTTTTGTATGAATTTGTCCAGAGCCACATCTTTTTCAGTATCTGAAGGTGAGGTTTGTTTTCATCTGCAATGATTGCAAAATGACAATAGGATTGTCATATAACAATCCAAGAGTTTTTCTGAATAGTTTTTTTTTTTATTTACTTGAAAAAGTCAAGGCTTCTCAAGACTTAGCAACACATGATCTGATGCTCTAGTGGTCTTAGTGTACTGAGAGTTTAAATGACTTGCCCAGACTCACACAGCCATTATGTATCAGAGTTAGGGTTCTAACCCAGGTTGACCAGAAGTAACGCCAGATATTAGAAAACCTTTAATTTATAGGCTCAAATCCTCACCATAGGAACCCACCTTTAAATTATATTTTATGTTTTACATGATTATATTCCAACAATAGTCCCATTAGGTAACTAGTAAGAACTATAAGCATTTCATGATGAAGATGAAATGAATGAGGAAAATGAATCTTGGAAAGGTCACGTAACTTGCTCAAGTTCATATCACTAATTGGTTTAGATGGACACCCCCCTCCCCTCAGCAAAATTCAGTTTATAATACTGTAATGATATAGAACAGAGATGCTCACTTTATTCCCTGCTTCTCTCATGAGTAGAACAAAATAAAACCTCAACATACATACATATAAATATTTACAAACATATTCATGTGTTTCTCCTAATCTTAAACTTACCTTAAAATTCCCTCTATTACTTTGGAAAGAGAAAATAAAGCTAGAATCAAGAGAAATAATGAAAAACTAGGAATGAAGGGGAAATAACAGTTCCAGATGTCAAATTATGCTATACATCAGTAATCAAGAAAATTAATTGTTAAGAAGTAGAAAAGAACACTGAGACAGACTAGATAAGAAGGAATAAAACCAACTGAACTCAACATTCAGATATTAGAAAAACCCAGATCATTAAGAAATTTAATTGAAGACTTAAGGACGAACTTATTTGATAAGAATTACTTGGAAAACTAGAAATCATTTTGGCAGAAAATAGGTTTAGAAAGAATATTCTGCAACGTACCACAATAGATTCAAAATGAATATATCATTTAAAGATTAAAAATAGCACTATGATGTAATTAGAAGTGACCTGGATCAAAGCTGTGACTAGCAGGAGAATTCTTAACCAAATAGGAGGTAAGAAGCTATTACAAGAGATAAATAATTTTGATTCCATGAAATTGAAGTTTTTGGGCAAACAAAACTGAGAAGGGAAGCAATAGTTTGTGGAAAAAATCTTTACAGTAAATATTTCTCATGTAGGACTGATATACAATAAATTGAGAGAACTAATAAAAATATGGAACACCAAAATCTAAATCCCCAATGGACAGGTAGGTATTCAAAGTATACAACTGTACAATTCTCAAATGAGCACCCTATGGGTATAAGTTATAGATAAAAATAAATTGGATTAGCATCCTGATTCAAGAAGTTTTGAGTAGTGATTTTTTTTTAAATTAACACTTTGTTATCAATGATTTTAAAGGTTATTTTTAACAAGGTATAAAAATCACAGCATGTGACCAAGATCTCTCATAACACATTTTCCAATAGTTTTTGTTTGTTTGTTTTTGTTTTTTTTTAACGTTGAAATCACATATTCAGACATTAACAATGGCAACAGAAATGCTAGCTTACGTTTTTATAAATCACTCATCAGTTAGAATTCCTGGGCGTGTAAACCTGTGCCACCTATCTGTACTAGACAAATTACCTACGGCTTGTATTCTTATTTAATTACATCGGTCATTGAGGATTCGAGTGACTTGCCCTTGGTAGTAATGCTTGTATGTTGATGAGGTAGGATTTCAATCAACCTATTGTTGTCTCCAAGAATGTCCTTGTATCTATGTCAAACTGTATGTCATGGTCATGATCATGACCATGACTATCATCATCATTGATAATACTAGTAATATTATACTGATTATTTTATAACCACAGGATATTAAGATTTTTGCTTTGGATTTTGATTTGTGGACTTTTATTTGTGACTTTCAAGAATTTAAAGCTACTCTAAAGTTTAACCTATGTCCATCAAATTGGTGAAGAAGACAAAAATGAATGTCAAATGTTGTAGTAGCTATGGGAAGACAACCATATATTAATGTGCTGTGGGTGGAACTGTGAAATAATGCAACCATTCTGAAAAACAATTTGGAATTAAACTAGATAAGTATATAATCTACATAAATCCTCTCACACAATAATGCCACTACTAGATATTGACTCCAGCAGTGGGGGAAAGGGTTGAACAAAAAGAATGTAGTTACTGCATATACAGAAATATTTATATCAGCACTTTTTTGTGGAAATAAGGAACTGGAGAGAAAGGAACTAATTGTGGCATGTGAATATAATGGAATAAATACTATTCTCTTTGCCAATGAATGAAAATGAAGAGCTCAGGAAAGTTTGAGGATTAAATTATGAAATGAGGCAGAGCAAAGTAAGCAGAAACGGAGGAACAATTAATACAATGACCACACTTAGAGAAAGGAAACAACATTGAAAAACACTGAATGGTGATCAACACAGTGTCTCACTGTGACTTCAGTAAAATGCTGGTGAAGACCTTGCCAGAGATGGGGTGGACTATGGGGTATAGAATGAAGCATACTTTGTCAGCTATGGCCCCAGTATTCCTTTGTTTGGCTTGTTTATATTTTCCTGTGAGAGGATTCTATTGCAAAGATGAGAGGAAAATTATGAAAAGGCAAAAGCAATATTTAAAAAAAATCAATAAAATAGATATTTTTAAAAAAGAAATATTTACTGTGATTTAACTATTTCTTTTAAAAATATTTGTTTTAGGGGCAGCTATGTGGCTCAGTGAGTAGAGCACAGGCCCTGGAGTCTGGAAGATCTGAGTTCAAATCCAGCCTCAGACACTTGGGCAAGTCACTTAACCCCAATTGCCCGGGCTTCCCCCTTCAAAAAGAAAAGTATTTGTTTTATTGATTTTTGTAAATAAATACCTATTGTGATTTAAGATCAGCTAGGTAGCACAGGCTTGGAGTCAGAAAAACTCATCATCCTAAGTTAAAATCTGGTCTCGGACCCTTAAATAACTGTGGACCACTCACATGTCCCTTAACCCCGTTTACCTTGGTCTCCTTATCTATAAAATGAGCTGAAGAAGGAAATGGCAAGCCACTCCAGCATCTTTGGCAAGAAAACCCCAAATGGGATCACAAAGAGTCAGAAATGATTGAAAAATAACTGAAAAACCGTAACAACATTGTGATTTAAATGAATTTCCACTTTAAACACTTACCAAAAAACTTGGGAATCTTTATAGAATCCAAAGATATAAAATTTCTTTCTTTCTTTCTTTTATCATTTTCCCCCCATTTCCTGGCCCTCACTCAGGATAGCCCAGGCTGATGTAATTCTCTCTTGTGCATGATGACCAAATTTATATAAGAATAAAAATTGGTGAAATATACCAAGCATACTGACATTGGAAAGAACACTGTTTATCACCCAGTGTAATGGGCCATGTTTAAATACCTCTCTTCTACTTCAAAACCATTTATGAATTCCACAACAGAAATCAGTCATGGAAATAGGTCCTTAACATAAATTAGCCAGGCATTCACCAAAAGTGAGAAAACTGGGAAATACTGAGAGCTGAGCAACCCTGAAAGCCAAGCCTCTTTTTACATTTTAACATACCGAAACTGCCAGGAAAATCCTAGCCAGAAAAGAGAGGAAACATTATACATTCTACCTTCTTCCAAGGCTGTTATCTCACTGACACTAAACAGGCATAAATATGGATTAGACCATTTTGTGTGTAAGTAGAAACATGAGTCCTTCCAATCAACTGAGTTTAGTTTCTTTTTTAAAGTACGTAAAAGCAGTAGGCTACTACCTCTGTCTCCTAAGGTACTGTTCTATCTCCTATAAAAAATATCTGGTGGTATGCAGCAACACAGACATCAGATAGAAAATGACTAAATATTCATGATCATGGAGGAACAAGATCTAAGACTTTGGATTATTCCCCCACAGATGGCCATTAACCCATGTCATGCTCTTCATCATCGGTATTAACACTGGTAAGCGCATAGATAACAACCATAACCCACATTTCTGTAGCATTTTAAGGTTTATGGGGCACTTTAATAATAATAATTGATATTAATATAGTGCTTTAAAGCTGGTCAAAAGCCTTATGCATATTGTCATGAGAGGGAGAGGTACAGGGGGAAACATGCTTCATTTTAACCAGACAATGTGGGTTCCGATACTGGCTCTGCTCCTAATTAGCTGTGTGACCTCAGACAGATCACTTAACCCCTTTGGATCTCCAGTTCCTCATCTGTAAAATGAGGTGGCTGTTAAGGTCTCTTCCAGATGCAATCTATGGTCTTGAGTCTCACCTATAAAACAAGTATTAATATCATCATCTGTAAAAATGAGTAAACAGAGGCTTGTCCAGGGTCATAAAGCTAATCCAGGGTCATAAAGCTAACAAGAAAAAGAGAGAGAATTTTAGATGGGATTTTCCCATATCCAACTCCAACTCTCTAACTACTAGCCTCCACTGCTTCTTCAAAACAATCCCGTGAGTTACATTGTACCAGTATTATCATCTCTTTTAAATATGAAGAAGTTGAAAGAAGTTATTTATTGAAGGTCAAACAGCTACCATTTGACCTCTTCGGCCCTAGTCTTATCATCTATAAAATGAAGGGGCTGAACTAGGTGACCATTAAGGTCACTTCTAGCTTAACTTATGGTCTTATTTGAGCCTCACAAACAGAATATCCTTATTCTACAGACAAGTAAACTGAGGCTTGTCCCTAGTAATACAGCTAACAAGTAAAAGAAATGAAATTTTAAACCAGATCTTCCTAACTCCTATTCGAGCATCCTAGCTGCTCTCCCTCTCTGCTCCTCCACAATAACCCTCTGAGGTATGTAGTTTCAGTATGATCATTTCTGTCTTATAGATAAAGAAATTGAAAAAAGTCAAGTGACCTATATAAAGTCAAACAGTTATTTAAATGTCAGATTGAAATTCAAACTCAAGTCTCTGACTTCAAATCCAGTACTCTTTCTACTAAAGAGAGCTGCTAATACTTATGTTTTATTGAAAACAGGAACAAGTATATATTCTCAGTCCCACCTCCTTCTGGACAAGAATGTTCTTTTAACGATTCCAGTCCACATTTTTCCCATTCTTTTCTCTAAACTCCTATTGTTACAAGGCAGTATTCTTAGTAACTTGTTGTTCTCTGATTTTTTTTCCCCTTCATTTGTTTTCATTTTCTCTTTTGAAGTACACATGAAGTTCCATGAGGAGTTACCCCAGGGGCTGTTTTCTCTTTTTGTATTTCCCATAGGGTCTCACATAATATGCTAGGTCTAGAGTGGTACTTGAAAAATATTCAAGCATTCTACATAAAGAAGTATTCCTGAAAGAGTTAAATCAGTAGCCTATTGTTTATGCCTACTGAGGACAGAAGAAAATAACATCTGAATAGAAAGAATTTAGGTCAGCTTATTGGTTCAGCTCCCTCACTCAGTTTTTTGAGGTACTTACTACATGACATTTTAAAGAATAAACTAGAATGCAATTCAAAAAGCATTTCTTGAGCACCTGCTATGTGTAAGGCATGTATATCAGGGATAATTTTAGTGTATGCTTGGACTGAAAGCGAAAGCAGAACATTCAGGGCCCTCTTTCCTTCAGCCCTGTGATTCTGTGTCTCAGACAACTACAGTGTATGGTATGGAATTCTTGTTAATATTTGAAAAGGAGACCCTTGATATAGTCTCAATTAACTGCAAAACCAGAATGGGTCTCCTTAAGATTGAGATTTCCTGGTTCATTAACTGGGATTTTCTGGTCCTATTAATCTAGAAGAATTGGTAGATCCACATTTTATAGTCATGTCCAGAGGCTATGGGAGTAGAATGGAGGCTGGAGGTACTACTGAGCTTTTATTCCCTTGAAAATTCTCTAGTGCTGAGGAACAGGGCTACCTTATAGCCCCGAGAGGGAATGAGACAGAAGCTGTGCAATAAGAATAGGCATACATTCAGGACACTAATAAGAATTCCCTGCAATTCTCTGTGGCCTGGAATATGCTGCAGCTAGAAATAACTCTTAGTATGGTCTTAACATAGATGCATATGAATGTACATGTTTATATATGAGTATGATTATAGATATTTAAGTATATGCATGTGTATGTAAGTGTATGTATGTGTATATGCATGTATATATGTGTATGTGTATTTGTATGCATGTACATATACATGCTTAGATGAAAAAGGACTACATTTCTGAGGATGTCTTGATCTAAACCCCTGATGCTCGTTAGGAAAAATAAGGACAGCATGTCCTTTCTGTTGATTGGTGAATAGGGATTCCTGGGAAGGCAGAAGAGTAGTGGAGAGCTCTGCTAGGTTTGTGACCACATGGGGTCATACTTAAAGCAAGTCTAACTGGGAGCTGCATGAAGATGGTTGTGGCCCAGAGAGCACAAATTAGCAACCCAAGGCTAGCCAGCCAGGAGCTGTATGGAGAGGACACAGCCGGAGGCAACGCAGTGAAATGGTCAGGGAAGACGCTATCTCTCCGACTCTGACTCAGTCTTTCATTCTTGTCCTGCTGCCCATCCGGGGGACACTGGCAGTTGGGACTGTGCTCATGCCTTTGCACTGGTACTGGTGCTACAGGAGCGTGGTGCCTGAACTCCTTGGGGGATGAGAAAGGAAACCAAACTGAATTCATTTGGGAATATTTATGGCTGCAATTGTTATATGCTATTTCCCAATTAAATGTTTTCATCATCTTTTCAGTGTGTTTCCTTTGCCTTGGTCTGATAACATAGTGAACAACCATTTGGTTGGTAGAACTAAATTGATGTCAGAAGTTTTCTAATGAGATGAGTACAAAGCTGGCCAAATGGATAATTTAGCCCTAAGGATACCCCATTAAAGGAACCCCATTCTGTGGAAGGTCCAAAGACAGCTGGACCATGGATGGCCCATATTTTCCTGAATATAAGCACACTTTTTTTTTATCATGTCGTATATAAACTTACTCTGTCATTACTATCTCCATTACTAAGTCTAAATACCTAAACTGATGTGGGTGGGGTGGGGAAAGGCATTTGCAGCTATTTTGACAAATTTGGTATTTATGAATTAAGATGACCAAAAACAGAATTGTAACTAAATATCTTTGTCAGTATTTCCACTCATCAGTACCTGTTATTCATGAGAAACCTTTATTGTCATAAGAATGAGCCCATCCTTCCCCTCATTGTCAAGCCTTCAGGTATACCACTACGGCAAACAAACAAAAAACCCAACCACAATGGGGGAAATGCTTTTCATGATTAGCTACACTTAGAAAACAATTGAAACTGAACTTCCAACATCTCAGAAAATGATTTTCATTCATGAGTTAGTTGCTTTTGCTCCTATGAGTCCAATTTGGCCCTGCTATGTAGACACATGGTTCTCATTGGCTTTAATGGGAGACAGTCCTCGTATAAATAGAGGTGGAATTTGGCCCAGGTTGTCTTATTTGATACTTTTATTCATCCTTCACCTCCTTGTCAATGTCCACTCTTTTTTGCAGACCTGCATTAAAAATGCTCCAGGGCCCTACTTCAGACAACTAGCCAGCTGAACTTTCTGGCTAAAGTGCCTTAAACCTTCCTGATTTCTGTTGAGGAGTGCTGAGCACTGTGGTCTTTTGTCATCATCCCTGCATCCTGAGCAGATGCCGACAATGCTCAGACAGCCCCAGCCCCCAATTCTTTCATTACTTATCTCTCCCCTCCATTTGTACAGCATCTTTCTATTTTAATGACAAATCTCACAAAGAAGAGTGAGAGAGACAACGCACAAATTATGCCCTGGTTTCCCAAGGCTCTACTGCTCTTGGAGAATCCTGCAGTTCTGTCCTCAGTGCAGTATATAGACAAAACGCACACACACACACACGCACACACACACACACACACGTACACATGTGCACACCTATCACATCATATAGTACTTTATTGTTTTAAAAATATCATCTCATTCCACTAGCATTACTTCTAAAATTTCAAACTGGCATATGGCTTTTTCTTAAGGGAAGCCAATTCCACCTAATTGGTTTTCCCTGTATGTACCTGACTGCTGTGATAAGCCTTTACACAGAATATATCCTTCCATATGTGTTTTTATTAGGCACACTTTAAGGCACAATTTTTTATTTTCATTTTAATAACTACTGCACAAATGAAGGCATAAAATTTGTTTTCAGCTTAGATTTCATCTCATAAAATTCCTCAACCAATGTTACTAAACCACCATTTTAACATCGGGTGGCTCGAAGAGTAACATCAGCCTTTTGTATGGGTGAGCAAGCCCTTTTAAACTCAGTCATAAAGGTGGGAGAAGCCCATATGTCCCGGGCCCCAAAGATACCATGTCGTGCCTAATGAATCGGACAGTGAGCCTACGGCATATTTAATACAGTCTGCTGCTTCTTTTTTATTTATTTTTTGGGGGTGTCTATTTCACTATGTTTAGTTTGCTTAGAAATCTTCTTGAGGAGGAATAAATGGAGTTCATTTGTTATAGAGAAATGTTCAGGCTCCTTTATCTCCCCTCTGTCTCCTGTTACCTGACTCTAACCCTGAGCAGCTATCTTCTAAATGTATCTCACTGGTAACAAGAGACTATACATGCACAAAAAGCTTTTGCCAGGACTAGAAAAGGAAGTCAAAACATATGCTATGTTGATAGTTGGTGAACAGTGTCTTCTGTATTTGAAGGGGGCTGTATTTTCATATGTAGATATCAAAATATAGGGGGAGGCTGGTAAGATTCAGAGCCATAGACATTTGCTAATTTACTCTTTTGTAAAATTATATTTTTAATCGTCAAAAATCTGCCTTCTCTCATCCACTCCAGCCTCCCTCTTTCACATTGGAAATAAAATAAAAATAAAACCCCTATTACAAACATGTATGTTTGTAGACATGATGAAATTCAGAACTGCCATGTTATGTATACATATATATATACGTGTATATATATATGTATAAAATACATATATATATACACATGTGTATGTGTATAAAATGTAGACATAGTCACACATATATGTATGGGGTATGTATGTGTGTGTATGTGTACATGTGTCAGTTCATGTCGTTTTTCCAGGCTTATCTGAACCCACCTCCTTCATCATTTTTTATACCACAAAAGTAGCCCAAGCCATTTATATGCCATAACTTTTTCCATCATTCCCTAACTTCTAGGTACCACTTAAATTTCAAATTTTTTGCCACCTCAAAAAGAGCTATACATATTTTTTTTCGTATCGTTTGTTGGAGTTTGTTTTATGTAGGACTAATCCCTCCCTTAACCTACCCTCCCTCTAATTTTTCCTTCCCCCTCCTCTCCTTTCAGAGACAACTAGCTGTCCCATTGGGCCTGTGTATCACCAAAGTGACATTCACAGCACCAATGGCGACTATGAATATGCTGACGTAGTTTTGATTCGCAAGATATAACAGACTCTCGATATGGAAGACAGAACCAAAACTTTTATTGAAACACCAGAAAGCCAAATTCCAACCCCAGAAAACTGAATCCATCATAGCAACAAAGAAGTTCATACACAATAACAGCACAGGGGGCACCACCATCCCAAAGCCTTCCCCCTGCAAAGGCCTTCACACAAGCAAACGCTCACAGCTAGCTGCCTGCTTGCCTGCTTCCTCTCCCTCTGCTCTAATGGCTCTGACCAACTTCCTTCCTCTTGGCTCTGCTCCACCCCAGCAAGCTCCTCCCACCACAGGCTTGATGTGACTTAGACTTCCATGTGACTTAAGCAGGTCACATGGATGGGAAAATCTTCAAATTTGCATTACCATTACAGCCTGTAGTCACAAAAGTCTGAGTTATGAGTTCAAATTGAGTTTAAATACAGACTCAGACACTTACTAGCTGTGTGACTCTGGACAAATCACTTAACTTCTATATTCCTCAGTTTCCTCAACTCAAAAATAGAGATAATCATTGTACTTACCACCTTCGGGAGGACTAAATAAGCTAATATTTGTAAGTACTTAGCATAGTGCTTGGCACATAGTAGGTGCTTAATAATGCTTATTTCCTTCCATTTTTCCTGTTCCCCTATTGAATGAAATGTATTTCTCTATACAACTGTGTGTATATATCCCTCCCTCCTTTGACCAGTTCAGATGGGATTGAGGTTCAAGTATTAACCAATCATCACCACCACCCCCCACCTCCTCTCCTTTCTGTTTCAGTTGCTTTAGTATTGTCTCCTCTCCCCGCGGTGCACAGGCTTTTCATGGGTACTGGAGTGCTCCGCACACCTGCTCTTGGCCAAATCCAGTCCCAAATTGAGACATCTCTGTCTGTCTCCTTCTGCTGACTTGGGCTGGAAAAGTGCCTCGCTGTGACTTTTTCATGGATTGCCCCATCAAGAAATCAATCTAAATCTGTTTGGAAGAGTTTTGCAAGGCTGTTCCCTATACTTCTTCCTGCTTTTCTACCCCTGTGGCTTTGGCCTCCAAGAAGTTGCTAATTGACTCCTAACCGTCGTTTACTAAATAATCAATTGGAATAATAAATTGTTCCCATTAGGCACTAAGGAAAATTTGTGTGTCCCTTAGGAAGACATGATTTGACAACTGTGGAACTTAACTATTGGCTAATAAGAGTAAGTTCTTCCAAGCTATGATAGGCAGATGGTTTGGAGGATGGTAGAATGAAAGAAGAAAGACAAGGGGATATGTGAGACAGAGTCCTGGTATAGTGGAAAAAGCATTGGCTTTGCAATCAGAGGAATTAGGTGGAAATACTGCCTCTGATGCTTACTATCACTAGTAGGCAAATTGCCCTGTGAGACTTTGTTTCCACATCCATTGAAAGAGGGATTGGACTAGATAACCTTCATGATCCCTTCTAGTTCTACATATATGATCCTAAATATGATTATCCACAGCTTCAGTGTCTCCTTCAGTATTACATATTAATAGGAAAAGAATAAAATTACAAGGTCTCTTGTTTACCAATTTATGCTCTCCGTAGAAGAAGCTGCTTACTCCCCGTGAGAACTGTGAAAATATGGCATTAGTAGACTTCAAAGATTCCTTGGGATTTGGAGGAAATCAGCTTCTTTCAATTTCCTTCTGGAAATAGAAATTTCCAGATAATCCTAGCACAGCAAGAAACAAATGATTCTGTATAAATATCTCCATTTTCTTTAGCTAGAAGGATAAGGCTGTTGACATTTCTATGCACTAAAAGACAATTTCCCAAATTACAGTCTCTAAGATGTTTTAAATTTTCAGATCTTATATTTAGAAGAAAATGCACCATGCAAATATTTAAGAATTGTTCGTGTGTTTATTTCTGTAGTGGTTACAGATGCTTTTTACTTCACACTGACACAAACTATAAAGCAATTTGATGTGCTATTATAATCAGCTGTTAATCCATGTTTTTTCAAAAGCAACTAAATCGACTGCATGTACATCAGGGAGTCTGAGCAGAGCGTTAAGTTTTCAATAATCTTCAGTCAAAATAAGATAATATATAATCCCACCCAACAAAAAAGTCAGCAGATTCACCAGTTGAATCCTACATGTTTTTTACACATTTCAACTAATATTTCTGAACCTTCAAAAGCCTCTGCCACTCTGTGTGTGTGTGCATGTGTGTGTGTTTGTGTGTGTGTTTTTTTAGTATACTTATCCATCATTCTTGTTGACTAACAGATATCACAGGAATTATATTTCACAGAGGGAACCCTGAACAAGAATTATATTAAAATCACCACTATAATGAGGACTGATGGGTTGGAGGTGGGTATAAGGATTGAATAATAGGAAATGGCAATCTTTACTAATGGTCTCAGGTGTCATGGAGGTAATGATAAGTTCTCAAAGGTTTTGCTGGGTAAGAATAAATGCTGTTAGGTTCTACCAATTAGGAAGAAATTTGAGTATAAGAAATATATGAAATTAAGAAATATATAAGAAATTACGAAGACTACCTGTGAACCAGCCTATCAAAGTACAGAGTGACTAGCTGCCAGATAAGCACCTTGCCATGGTTTTTTCTTTTTATATTAGTGACCCATAAAAGAGAGAAAAATATGAAATAATTCATAGTCCAATCAAGTCTCCTTAGTAATGGTTGCAGCCTGATGGAAAAGAAATACAGAATTCTGTGTTTTGCTGCCATAGTCGGTCAAAGAATATATACTTCAAAGGTATTTAAAGAAATAGGATAGAAAGAAAAGTAGCAAACCCCCCCAGATTTCTGTTCTTAATGCTGGCTATAAACATGGATTTAATTCTTTGAATTCTTAATGTGAAATCTTTGCCTAAAGATCAATGAGTTGATATATTAATAGATGATCTGTATCACATCCCACAAAATATTAAAATTAGTGCAATATGATTTACAAAATGGGGAGTGGGTCATCTATAAAAGTTTGGTCATATTTGGAAAAATAGGCAGAATCTTGCCAAATTCCTATTATGACACAAATATGGTGCTGATATCCAAATTAGGAAGAGCTAAGACAGAGAATGAAAATTAGGGACACATTTCTCTAATGAATATTGATGCAAAAATTTTAAATAAGGGGGCAGAGCCAAGATGGTGGCTTGAGCTCTCCCCCTAAATCCCTCAAAGTGCCTGTAAAAATGACTCTAAACAAATTCTAGAGTAGCAGAAGCCACAAAACAACAGAGTGAAACAGATTACCAACTGAAGATAATCTGGAAAGCCAGCACAAAAGGTCTATTGCACCTGGCTCATAGTGGAGCACAGGCCAGCATGGGATGGCACAGCTGGGGCTAGAGCAGTGCTCAGGACACTGAGTCACTGGCAACTGTGGCGATTTCCAGACTTCACAACCCACAAACACCAAAAACAGCTTCAAAGGTCAGTGGCAAAGGTCTCTCACCTGGGTGAGAGAGGATGGTGCTCTGGCCCCAACCCCATCTGCAGCCCCAGCCTCAGGATGGTGGCAGCCACTGCCTCAGTGGCTGCTGCATCTGGAACTCTCAGCCTATAGACAGTGGGGGAATCATGCAGCTGATCTGAGTCACAGTCCTAGGTGGTGGTCCTGGGGTGAGGAGGAGTGCTGGTATGGCAGAACTTGTGATGGCTATAGAGAGGAAATCCCCCTCATAGTTCCAAGGCAGAAAAGAGTGCTTGTGGTTGCTCACAGACCAGAGCACAGGGCAGGAGAGGAGTAAACACCTCCCTTTTGATCATACCATTTTGGAAGAACTGAAAATTTACAGGTCCCTAGATATATCTCTGAAAATAGCTGCACAAAACCCCCGAAGCTTGCAGCAGCACCACCCTCCCCCCATACACACACTTAACAAAAAGCTCAAAAGTCAAGTAATTGGCTGGAAAAATGAGCAAACAGAGGGGAAAAGAAGACTATAGAAGGTTACTTTCTTGGTGAAAAGGTATTTTCTTGCATCCTTGGTGACAAGTGTAACAACAATGCTGCTTGCAGCTGCTGTGGAAGTGTAAGGCCAGTAATACCAATACACAGGAGAGGTACTAGCACAGGTTCTTTGATCTGCTTTTCTAAGGAAAGTAACTTTCACTTAGTTGAGGGGAAAAAGTCAGCACCCTGAACTTCAGAGAAAACCCAAAGAGAAATTACAAGCAGAAATTATGTAAACAGAGAAAATAATACAAATCAGCAGACAGGGCTTCTAACTGTCCATAGCAATACATACATAGTTACTGGAGAGAAACACCAACATCTGGGTACCCAGAGGCTCATCTGGCCAAATCACAGGGACACTCTTCCAATGACTGAGCCCCTCAAAGCAAAATGCTAACCTCAGAGAGTATGTATATATGTAAGTATGTATAAATTTCAGAGTTCCCAGGTCAAGAAAACAATAATTCAAGCAGCCAGAAAGAAACAATTTAAGTATTGTGGAAACACAATCAGGATAATACAAAATTTAGCATGTCTACGCTAAGGAATGGATTGGCTTTGAATATGATATTCTAGAGGTCAAAGGAGATAGGGTTAAAACCAAGAATCACCTACGCAGCAAAATCACGTATAATACTTCAGGGGAAAAGATGGAATTTCAATGAAATAGAGGACTTTCAAGCAGTCTTTCTGAAAAGACCAGAGCTGAATAGAAAAAATATATGTACACACACACGCGCAAGCACACACACACACACACACACACACACACACATACATACGTATACCCCATATACATATATATACACACATATACACACATATGTATATGTGTATGCACACATGTGTATGTATATATGTGCATGTATGTGTGTGCATGTAAATATGTGTGTGCATATATGTATGTGCATGTATGTGCATATATATGCATATATACATATGTGTGTAGATAGATAGATAGATAGAGAGCATAGAGTGAGCTGAATATGAAGGGATGATACCTTAAAAAATAAAATTAAGTTTTGAGAGAAATGTACTGGGAGAAAGAGAAAGGGAGAGGTAGAATGTAGTAAATCATCCCACATAAAAGAAGCAAGAAAGAGCTTCTACTGGGGCAGCTAGGTGACACAGTGAGTAGAGCACTGGCCCTGGAGTCTGGAGGACCTGAGTTCAAATCCAGCGTCAGACACTTGACACATGTACTAGCTGTGTGACCTTGAGCCAGTCACTTAACCCCAATTGCCCTGCCCCCCCCCAAAAAGAAAGAGCTTCTACAATGGAGGGGAAAGGAGGAGGGGAGATGAGAGGGAATAAGTGAGCCTTACTCTCCTAAGATTTAGCTTAAGGAGGGAATAACATACACACTCAATTGGGTATGGAAATCTATCTTACCCTACAGAAAAGCAGGGGGTAAGAGGATGAGAGAGGGGATAACAGAAGGGACAGCAGATTGGGGTAAGGGGTAATCAAAAGCAAACACATTTGTGGATGGACAGGTCAAAGGAGAGAATAGACTAAATTGAGGGCAGGACAGGATAGAGGGAAATATAGTTTGTCTTTCACAACATGACTGTTATGGAAGTGTTTAACCTATATTGAATTGCTTACTTTCTTAATGAGGTTGAGTGGGGAGGGAGGAAGGGAGAGAATGTGGAACTCAAAGCTTTAAAAATGAATGTTAAAAGTTGTTGAAATAAAATATACAGGCAATGGGGTATAAAAATCTATCTTGCCCTACAAGAAAATAGAAGGGAAGAGCATAAGAGATGGGGGCAGTGATAGAAGGGAGGGCAGATTGGAGGAAGAGGTAATCAGAATGCATGCTGTCCTGGGGCAGGGGAAAGGGAGACATAGGGAGAAAACTTGGAATTCAAAATCATGTGGAAGTGAATGTTGAAAACTAAAAATAAATAAGTTTTAAAAATTAAATAAAATCTAGCAAAGAGATTACAGCAATATATCACAAGGATCATATACTATGATCAGGAGGGATTTATACCAGGAATGCAAGACTGGTTTAATGTTAGGAAAACTATCAGCGTAATTGACCATATCAATAACAAAACAAACAGAAATTATATGATTATTTCAATAGATAAAGAAAAAGCCTTTGAGAAAATATAGCACCCATTCCAATTAAAAACACTAGAGAGGATAGGAATAAATACAGATTACCTTAAAATGCTAAATAATATTTATCTAAAACCATCAGCAAACATTATCAGTAATGGGGATAAGTTAGAAGCCTTCCCAGTACAATCAGATGAGAAACAAGGATGCCCATTACCACCTCTGTTATTTAATATTGTGCTAGAAATGTTGGTTATAGCAATAAAAGAAAAAAATGAGTTAAAATGGTCAATGAGGAAACAAAACTATCATTCTTTGTAGATAATATGATGTTATACTTAAAAAAATTCTAGAGAATCAACTAATAAACTACTTGAAATAATTAAAAACTTTAGCAAAGTTGCAGGATACAAAATAAACACACATAAATCACCAGCATTTCTATACAGTACCAACAAAGTCCAGCAGCAAGAGATAGAAAAAGAAATTTTATTTAGAATAACTCTAGACAATGTAAAATGCTTGGGAGTCTACCTGCCAGGACAAACCCAACTATGTGAACACAACTTTAAAAACACATTTCACACGAATGAAGTCACATCTAGACAATTGGAAAAATATAAATTGATCTTGGGTAGGCCAAGCCAATATAATAAAAATGACAATTCTACCTAAATTACTCTATTTATTTAGTACCATGCCAATCAAACTATCAAAAATTATGTTATAGAGTTAGAAAGGATAATAACAAAATTCATCTGGAACAACAAAAGCTCAGGATCAAGATAATCAATGAAAAAAATGTGAAAGGCAGTCTAGCTGTACTAGATCTCAAGCTTAATTATAAAGTGTAATTATCGAACAAGCTGGTATTGGCTAAGAAATAGCATTGCAAATGTGTGGAATATATTAAGTACGAATTACATTATAGTAAATGACCAAGTATAGGACAAACCCAAAGATCCAAGCTTTTGGAACAAAAACTCATTATTTGACAAAACTGCTGGGAAAACTGAAAAACAGTACAGCAGAAGCTAGGTATAGACTAATATCTCTTACAGTATACCAAAATAAGATAAAAATGGATGCATGATTTACACATAAAGGGTGATACCATAAGCAAGTTAAGAGAGCTAATAGTTAATAGTTTATCTGTCAGATTTATGGAAAAGGGAAGAATTAAGCACCAAAGAAAATATAGAGAGTATTATAAAATGTAAAATAGACAATTTTGATTATATAAAATTAGCAAGTTTTTGCACAAACAAAACCAATGCAACCAAAATTATTAAGGAAAGCAGAAAATTGGAGAAAAGATTTACAAATATCTTTGATAATAGCCTCATTTCTCAACTATATAGCAGACTGAGTCAAATTTATAAAAATACAAGTCGTTACTCAATTGATAAATGGTCAAAGGATATGATCAGGCAGTTTTCAGGCAAAGAAACCAAAGCTATCTATGGTCATATGAGAAAAGGCTCTAAATCGCTATTGATCAGAGAAATACAAATTAAAACGACTCTGAGATACTACCTCCCACCTATCAGAGTGACTAATATAACAAAAGAGGATAATGCTGGATGTTGGAGGTGATGTGGGAAAACTGGGACACTAATGCACTGTTGGTGGAGTTGTGAACTGATCCTACCATTATGGAGAGCAATTTGGAACTATGCCCAAAGGGCTATCTTTGATCCAGCAATACCACTGCTAAGTTTATATCTCAAAGATGTCCAAATAAAGTGAAAAGGACCTATTTGTAGAAAAATATGTATAGCAGCTCTTTGCTGTGGCTAAGAATTGGAAATCAAAGAGATGCCCATCAGTTGGGGAATGGCTAAACAAGTTGTGGCATTTGATTGTAATAGAATATTATTGTGCTATATGCAAGGACAAGCAGGATGATTTCAGAAACACCTGAAAAGACTTACATGAACTGATGCATAGTGAAGTGAACAGAACCAGAAGAATGTTGTACATAGTAACAGCAATATTGTTCAATGAAGAACTGTGAATGACTTAGCTATTCTCAGCAATACAATCCCAAAGGACTAATGATGAAGAATACTGTCTGCCTCCAGACAAAGAACTAATATTGATTGAATACAGACTGAAGCATGCTATTTTTCAATTTCATTTTTTCCTTTTATTTGAATTTTCTTATATAAAATGACCAACATGGAAATATTTTACATAATTGCACATGTATAACATATATCTGATTGCTTACTGTCTCAGGGAGGGGAGGGAAGAATAGAATTTGGAAGTCAAAACTTTAAATGAAAATGATTTTTTAAAAAAAGGTTGAAAGAAAGAGAGGAGAACTTTTGAATGAGAAGATAGGAATGGGATGTCCGCACCATTGGTGAGAATATCCACACTGATCAGTTACCGATGCATTGGTGCTTTAAATCATATGAGATAAGAAAGCATAGTAAGTCAATTGAATAGGCCAAATGACTGTCCAAGATAATTTCAAGATTTAGACATGCTATCAATTGTTGCAGTGGACAAAAGATTGGATTTGGGATCAAAAGATGGGTTCAAATCTGGATTTCAACATTTATTAACTGTCTGAGTCACTTGCTTTGGATAAAATACTCAGTCTCTGATCTTGGGTTTTATCATCTCTATCCTGCACCTGTGGGCACATCCCAATTAACAGTGAGTTACCTAGACAAAGTTATCCCAGGTTCAAGGTACTCTGTGAGTCTACATCCACTCTACACCATAGCTGATAACTCCCACTGATATGTTAATATCAATAGTCAGCCAGATGATGCAGTTCAAAGCAGAAGCTTCTAATGAAATAGTATAATAAGGAAAGTAATAATCATACTCCCTAGGAGCATGCAATCTCTCTCTCTTCTCTCTCTCTCTCTCTCTCTCTCTCTCTCTCTCTCTCTCTCTCTCTCTCTCTCCTTCCCTCTCAAAGGTAATGAGGTCACTGCCTTCCTCACAGTCTTTCCACTCCAACTCCTGAACATCTTTTTTTTTAAAAAAAAATTGTACTTAATGATATCTTTTGCTCTTTTTCTTCTTTGAAGTTCTTGTTTAAGTTGCAGACAGATTATATCCATCATTTTCTCTGTATGAGGGCAACATTTAAAATGTGTAACACATTTTTAAATCTTTGGGCACTGTAGTATATAATGACTCATGGCCCTATAATATCACTGGCAGATATTGGTATTAATAAGGTGAGCCTTTGTTTCTAGGAGAAACTTAGGGGAAACTTTCTAATTTCTCAAAAGCAAACTAGGCCCCTCTCCTCCTCCCACTTGATTCTGAGCACCTGCCACTTCTTTCTCACACGAAAGTGGCAGCACTCTAGCCAAGAACTTCAGGCGAAACCCAAAACTAGCAGTACAGAGAAACTCCAGAAGACATGATGTGCTTGGAGGTGGCCAACTTAGACTGCACCTCCGATGGACAGTAGAAGATAGTAGATTGATGATGGCACTTGTAGAAGAAATTAGTAGCTCTGCATGTTTGTGTGTGTATGTATGTATATATCCATATATCCACATATATGCATATCCTCTGTGTCAGCAATTGATTGTATGATAGTAAAGATGAGGTCTGTGATCTACTTTGAAGTATTGTTTGCAAAAGTTTGTTAAACTCTCTACTATTGCCTTCATTGAAGAAACCCTTAATACATGTATGATTTTCATAAAAACTTTATATAGATGGAAAAATAGGCATATAGGTCAACAGTTGTTAATATTTTATTGTTTTGGTATTGATAATTACATTTTCTCCCCAGAATGAATAAGGGTCATGATTTTTTTTCTTTCATGCCTTTGGTTTTATTCCCTCCTTCAGGGAAGTTAGTTATTAGCTAGTTGGTACATTAACACCCTCACAATTATCATGCCCTAGCGTGGAACTCCTTCATGTGAACTTGGTCTAGTCCAGCTGTTTTTCCTGGGTTTTTTGTTTTATTTAGTATCATTTTAAACTTCTTTATAAGAACATCCTGGACAATGATGTTAGAATCTCATTGTGGTAGCTCTACTGTCTGTGAGAGCAAACAAAGTCTGTTATAAAAATATTTGCAAACCCTTTCCCATTTATCTTCTGTTTCTTGTTCTCTTGTCTGCATCCTTTAATGTCTTTGATATAACTATACTTAGATCTCTGGTCAATATTTCTTTAAACTAGCTTAACTATCCACTATCTCTCTGTTTTGTCATGTGATATTGTCCATCATCTAGCTTTTTAAGAATTTATAAACAATTTTATATTTTAAATCAGTATCTCCCGTGGCTGCCATATAATGGTTCTTGGCAATTAAGTCAGGTATTTTCTGACTGAAGTCTTTTTAGGCTTTTTTGGTATACTTGTTATGGAGATTGATTGCCATTGATTAGATTTCTGAATGCAATCTATGTCTTTGTCCTTTCTACCATTCATAACAGATTTCCTATCAATGGTTTATTTAAATAGGTCAGAATGAAATTGTTTTAATTGTATACCATATCTTTTTCTCACTTTTAAATATTCTACTTTTATACTAATGTTGATCTTTACTCTAACAAGTTGATGGCCTTATATTGATTCATAAATGACTTCCATATTGTGTTGGAATAATGCCATTTCCTGTTTGTTAAATTCTAATCAATTTAATTTTTATGACATTATTTGGTGTTTAGTAGATCTTTTATTTATTATTCCTGAACCACATTTCTATCTGAGCGGTCCAATCTGTGCCACTGGAGTGACCACCTACATTCCTGAGATGATGGGTCCACTGAAATATTGAACAAGAAAAGCAACTTTAACCTGAAGACCTGCTAAAAATCCTAAAGGATGATTATTTCAGTAGATAATGATAATATGTTCAAAGCTTCTAAGCTGGAAGGGACCTCAGGCAAAGAGTTCTAGGAAAATGAAGTCACTTGGCCATGGCTGCATAGGTAGTTAAGTGTCAGAGTGATGATTTGAACTTAGACACTCTGACTCCAAATTCAACACTTGGGTGATCAGAAATCCCCCCATGCTCCTGAAATCATACCACAGATGCCATATCTTTTTATAAGGTCACTAACACCTTTTAACTTTACTATTTCCTTTACATATGTATGATACATAGACATACACCTTAACATTATTTCCCAGAGGTATAACTACTGAAAATTTAAGAAGAGCCAAGATGAAAATAGCAAAATCTAGACGTATGGGACATAAATGGATATATGTGAAACTTTTCTCATATTTCTTTTTTTTATTATGACTACTCAATACCAGGGGCAGTTAGGTGGCCCAGTGGATAAAGTATCAGCCCTTGAGTCAGGAAGACTCTTCTTCCTGAGTTCAAATCTGGCCTCAGACACTCACTAGCTGTGTGATCCTGGGCAATTCACTTAACCATGTTTGCCTCAGTTTGCTCATCTATAAAATAAGCTGGAGGAACAAATGGCAAAGCACTCCAGTAGCTTTGCCAAGAAAATCCCAAATGGGGGTCACAAAGAGTCAGACATGACTGAAATGACTGAACAACAACCACAACAAAATGTAGTACTATGTTCCATTTTGTGCTATCATCTAACGATGGTAAATCTCCTTTATTAAATACACATAGGAATATGATAGCATGCAAGAAAGGGCATCAAAGTTATTTCAGAAAAAATACTAATGCCAACTTGGCTGAAATATCAGTAGAAATTTTTAAAGTATTTCCTGTAAATATAGAGATGAATAAATCTGTATACAGCACAGTGGAAACATGCTAATTTGCACTAATGATGGCAACAAAATTACTGAGGGATATGAGTTAAGCAAATATGTAAACAAAGATGATAAAAATGGAACAGGGTAGATACAGAATGGAACTGGTTCATTTATATTGGTGAGTACAATTTAGTTTTAATTATTTATGATATGACTTCCTAGATTAAACTACATATGTCATTTAACCTCTCTGAGGCTCAGTATACTCATATGTGAAAAATAAAGATAGCAACATAAGATTTTCTCAGTTAGTATTAATAATAGTAACAACAACAATATGCAATGCTTTTTAAAAATAAATGTTATTCTATTTAAAAATTTTATAAATATTATCTCCTTTGATCCTCACAACAGTCTTGAGAGGTAAGTGCTAATATCATCCCCATTTTGTATTTGAAAAATTGAAATTAAGAATTGCCTCTTACCCAAAGTCACAGAGCTAGCAAGCATCTGATACTCCAGGTCCACCACTCACTGTATCCACTTTCCCACCTGGCTGCCAAATATACAAAGAGCTGCCACATCCCCTTCCTTCCTCACTCCCCGGAGTCATGGATGCTCCTGAAAAAGGAATTTTGGGGGAAAAGTCTTGGGAATTTTGGAATATATGAGTTCATAAGGTGATGAAAGGAAGAAGCTTTGCAAAGCAAGACTATCTACAAAAATATAAACCTAGGGGCTGAATCTCAAGAAATCCATGATGGGATAAGATGAAGATAAGAGCAAGAGAGAGAATAAAGGGAGAGGAGAGAAGAGCACTGATGACAGAGCTTTGTGTCCTTCCATCATGAGAAAGAATGGAAGGGCTGATGATCAGAGAAAGGAAATTAAGAAGCAATCATCAGTCAGGGGTGCCAAATAGAGTCAAAGGAGAAGAAGAAGGAGAAGAAGAAGAAGAAGGAGAAGGAGAAGAAGAAGAAGAAGAAGAAGAAGAAGAAGAAGAAGAAGAAGAAGAAGAAGAAGAAGAAGAAGAAGAAGAAGAAGAAGAAGAAGAAGAAGAAGAAGAAGAAGAAGAAGAAGAAGAAGAAGAAGGTGGAGGAGGAGGAGGAGGAGGAGGAGGAGAAAGTAGGAGTAGTAGTAGTAGTAGTAGTAGTAGTAGTAGTAGTATGGGTAGGAAAGAACTTACCACAAGAAAAACTTCAAAGAAAAATCAACACAGGCATTGATAAAAAAGGGAAATGAAGAAAAAAAAAAGAAGGGACTAAAATGAATAGTATGAAGTGGGAAACATTGTCCAAAAAACTCTGATAAAATTAAAAGTACTATAGCAATTTAGATTCTCTGAAATTATAATGAAATAACCTTCAGGATGGTCTGGAAGAACAAAGGGAATATTAAAAAAAAAGGAAATAGGATAAAAATAAGGCTCTCATTTTTTTTAAAGATACACACCCCACTGGAACAAGGTATAAAACACATGAGTTAACAATTTATAAAGGAGGAAATGCAAACAATTAAATACTAGAGAAGATGTTCAAATTCCCTAATAAGAGAAAAGCAAATTAAGATGCTACCTTAAGCACACTAAAATGGCAAACAAACAAAAAAAAACCATAACGTTGCTGCGTTGTGGGTAAATAGGAGTTCATATATTTTTGGTGATGCTGCAGACTGGTGTAAATATTTTGGAAAGCAATATGGCAATATGCAGGCAGTCATAAAAACCGATACCTCTTGAGCGTGTATTTCCAGTGATAGCCTCTATTCAAGCATATCATAAAAAAGCAGGGGAGGGGAAGAAAGGAACCTAGGTGAGATATTTGCTATTTTAATAGCAAAAAACCAGAAACAAAGTATATGTCCAACATTTGGAGAATAGCTGAATAAGTTATGGTATAATAATAACAACGACAACAAGAACAATAATAATAATAGTACAATGGAAAATTATGGTTCTTTCTAAATAGGAAATTCTAAAGCCAGAGGATTTGGGTTCAAATGCATAGGCTTTTAAATGCTGTATTATCCATTCAAACAATAAGCATTTATTTTGTTGTTGTGTTGGGGCATTTTTTTTTAGTCACATCTGATTCTCCATGATCCCATTTGGGGTTTTCTTGGCAAAGATACTGGAGTGGTTTGCCATTTCCTTCTCCAGCTAATTTTACAGATGAGGAAACTGAGGCAAGTGGGGTGAAATGACTGGCCCAGAGTCACACAGCTAGTAAGTGTCCAAGGCCAGATTTGAACTCAAGAAGAGAAGTCTTCCTGACTCCAGGCCTAGTGTTCCATTTCATCACCTAACTACCCCTATGTGCTAGTAACTTTGTTAATAGCTGGGAATTCAAAAAATAAGACAAAAAAAGTTCCTGCTCTCATGAAGTAGTCTAATGTCACAGGATATTATCTTCTGTGTTTTTAATAGTATTAAAAAATAATCATTATCTAAGCATGCATATATTTACAGATAACACTGAAAAATAATTTGTAATGCTATATTCAGTATTTCACTATTAAATATATTTATACATATAAAATTGACTATTAAATATATGGATAAATATAAAGCCACTACCTGTGGCTTTGTAATGTTTCCATGGATGTAATTTTTTATTTTAGCAGGATTAAAAGGCATGGAATCAGTATTACTAATGAATATGAGAATTTTCTTTGAGTCTAAATTGCCTTAAATTGGACTTCAAACCAATTCTTCTAGGGTATTAATTTAAAACTATGTGAAAAAAAATCTTTAGAAAAATAATACCTTTGGTTGGCAAGTCTGTATTTTTTTCTTTTTTTTAAATACATAAGTAGAATGCTATATGGTCTTCTGTCAAGGAGAAAAGAGGAAATTTTACACAACAGGCAATTTCTGGACAGGTATTTAATTTCAGGCCCATAGAACACAGATGTATAGGCAGTTTCTCCTTGAAAAATTCTTGTCACATTTAGCCACAGTCTGCAATAGAAGTTTTTAAGACTCTGCCTTGAAATAATGTGTGAAGAGGAATATCCATTAAAACACACACACACACACACACACACACACACACACACACACACACAACTAGTTTTGGGGTGAGAGAGGTAAGAGAGTTTCATGGTTTACTCAGATCCTTTCAAAGGTGATGTCCCTGACATTATTTATTACTTAATTTTCAGCTTAAGTTCCCACTCGAATCAAAAGGCAAAGCACAAATATTTGGTCTCTGACATTCCCTCTTGCACGAATATATAGTTTTTTCCCCTTCATTTGCTCCTGAGGGAAAAATGACAAATGGCCTCTGGAGAAGCATGCCAATAGTGGTAGGTCTCCCTTAGAAGATGAGATGGTTGTACCCTTATGAGAATCTAACTGCTCACTAATGGGTAGCATTTATGTTTATAAACTAGCAAGACCCAACCACTTTGGGTCACAACTGCTTCAGAAACACTGCCTAATAAAAGATGGAGGTCCATCATCATTCAGGCTCATCTTTTCTTAACAGAATCCCTTCATCCAGGGAGTCGTCAGTTGAAGGAGTTCTTTTCTGAATGACTATTTGTTTTGTTTTGTTTTTTCAGAATTCATTTGATTTTTCAAGTCATCAACACATGATCTAATTGGGCCATGTCCAGCCATATTACAATATGATATGCAAAGTATGTTTCTATGGAAACAGCACACACCAAATTCATTCAATTTATACTGTTCTCAATAAATCAGCAATGCTGTAAACTTCTAAACAATGTGTTATAAAACAATTTGCATCAGCAAAGTGAGGTTATATTACTTATACTGCATACGAGTTCATTCAGATGAGTGTGCAGAAGGATGACTTATAATCTGAGTCTGATTTTGTTTTCTCAGATCACAAAAAGATTTATAAATTCACCTAAATGAAGCAAACTTGAGTCAAGCTGTAATACCAAAACACTTTATCCTACTTTAAATTTTTGCTGTTCATTTGTTTCAGTCATGTCTAACTCTTTGTCACCCCATTTGGAGTTTTCTTGGCAAAGATACTGGAGTGCTTTGCCATGCCTTCCCTAGATCATTTTATAGATGAGAAAATTGAGGCAAACAGGATGAAGTGAGTTGCCCAGGGTCACACAGAGAGTGAGTGTCTAAGGCCAGATTTGAACTATGAAGATGAATCTCCCTGATTCTAAGCCCAGTGCTATATCCACTGCACCACCTCACTGCTTTGATGAAAGTATACATTGATTATTGTGTTACTTATTTATATTTTGTTATATTTATGTGGACTGCATTTTAGGTCACATAGCATAAAATATGTAAATGTCCACTTTAATTTTTCTTTGAACTAATTCACCAGCTCTAGGAATGTTCAGCTCTACAGTAGAAATTTTACATTCTCAGATCAAACCTTTATTTTTTTAAACTGTTCCATCTTTAGTGAAAAATAAAAGGAATTTTTTACTTCTATAAAGGGGGAATTTTGTTTGCAATGAGGAAGGCTAGAGAGAGTATGATCTTTTCTTCCACCATTAAAAGAAAAATAGGCAATTAAATGCATAAACCCCTATTTCTACTAGGCAAAGCCTACACATTTGTATAGTTTCTTCCAAAATTGTAAAAGGTGAGATCATCATTGCACATCTGTAATATCATTCACTGTTGAATAGCCTGCAAAGTATGCAAAATCAATTTGACATAGAATGTGAACCTTAACTGGCATTTGGGGGTCCTAACTGTCTTAAATTTATTCTCATTATTTATTCTCATTAATACGGCCTTCTCTGCATTTGATTATATGCAAAGGCATGCTGGAACCAGTTTGAACTGGCTTCTGAAAACCAGTTCTTAAATTTTTGGTGTGAATATTTGCATTTAAATATCAGCAAATGGTACAAATATGGGTTTGATTTGTTTTGTCAATTGTCTAGGCTTAAGAAAGTGATGGAAAAAATATTAACGATGCAGATTAAACTTAAAATTGTGTTGTTTGAACGTTTTCCTTCCAGGAAGCCAGTTGTTAAAACATTTTTTTCCGGAGTAACTCTTGATTATATGTGTGTATGTGTGTAAACTACCCAATCTCAGTAAAATACCACCAAAGAGGGAAGTACATTATAAAAGAGCAAATACTGTGATACTCAGAAAACCTTTCATTAAGAAACTCATCCACAGAGCATCATATATAATATGAATAAAGAATCTGGTTCACCAGGTAATGTAATGAAGGCTTTCACTATTCTCCTTTGCAAGTGTGAAGGGAGGGCAGGGTTGGTTTGATAGGAATTAAATTTGTCTGCTTTTGTGTTCTTCAAAGGGGCATCATATCATTATTTTGGCAGGTTCATAGTGGTCTACTGAGTTTAGAATATCTTATACAGTATTTATACAAATATATTCCTTTCTCTTATTCTGAAACATTATTGGAAATAGCCAAATTTACATTTAGTTGTTTTTAGTCAATGTGGGAAGCGTCTTTCCAGGGACCAAATGCAAAAAGGATACATTGCTCACCTCTCTGTGGGTGTACCATTTGCAGGGATGTGACCTTAGCCCCTCACTTGATGGCCTCCTTTCTTATCCATTGGTTTTAAATGGTAGCCAAGCCCAAGGGAACAGGTTCTGGGACCACTTTGCTTCACACACTTGACAGTTTTCATGTTCTACCTGTCTGAAGTGTGACACATTCACCCCACTGGGTCTGTCAGATAGTTAGTTTAGAAAACAACCTCATTTGGTCTATGGCCATCTAGCCACATGTATGTGTCTTATTCATTGTTTTGTAGTGCGTGTATTTTTTCCTTTGCTCTTCAAGGTGAAACTTCTGTCATCATAATAACGAGCTCATGCAGAGAAAATAGGAAGTGACATTTATGACAGTACTGTTGTTGGAGCTCAGAAAATGCCTCCTAAAATGCTAAAACACTCTCTGACATGAGAATAATACCATGCCTGTCACCTAAGATGGATGGTGTAAGCAGTGTGGGCAATGGGGGATACAGCCCCCAAAGCCTTAAACCAGGCAACTAAACTCAAACTTGCAGAAAAATTGTTCAGGTTGGGTCTAATCAAAAGATAATTTATGGCTACCTGCAACATCTTGATTTGCTCCACTTGGTAACATTTAAAATTAAATTCAATTTAATTAGAGTAGATGTTTGTTAGCTTCCCCACTGCTGAAAAGCTCCTTGGTGTCATAGATTTACGCTGTCTCTACAAAGTTAGGAAAAATGCATAAAACAGAGGGCAAAGGTACAGATCTGCTCCAGTGAAGTTCCTTCCTCAAGGCCCTGGCATAACAAGTTGTAAATTAAAATTCATGCTAAAGGGTTGGGATTGGGGTGGGGGTTGGGGTTGGGATGAGATATCCTGAAAGGTCCCTTCCAGTTCTTCCATTTGAGGTGTAATTGGTCTATGGTCAATTGACCTCTCTCCCCTTTGCCCCCAGGTGAGGTAATAAAAAAGTAAGAGGTAGATGTGGTAGTAAACTAAAGTTAAGTTTACTTTACTGAGGTATTTTACTAAAGTAATGGTGTGTCTGAGGCCTATGCCTCCTCAGTATGAAGATGTTTCTCCTTTAGAGAATTAGGAAGGCCAGTAGGCTGGAAAATTATTGTTCATGCCCAGGATTGCAATGATAAACAGCTGGCTATGTGGAAAATAAACAAAATAACTCATGATAGGATTTTAAGTTTAATCTGCATGATAACAATTTCTCTGTCATTTTCTTATGTCTAGACAATCAACAAAACTAAAACCCTAATGTAGGTGTTTTTCCCCTGATTTCCAGTGATTTAAATGCTAACACTGAAAATTAACAATTTCTTCTCTTGAGCCCCTATCAGCTGCCTCTGGAAAGCCTCTGGATCCCTGAAAGGTGAAGTTCACCAGACCTGCAGGCAATAAAGGGGAAGAACAGCTTTGTGCATTGTATGTCTTTGCTTCCTGTCTTTCTTCCTGGGTGAAAGAAAGGAATAAAGGAAACAAGAATTTATTTAGTGCTTACACTGTGCTAAAATCTTTGCAAGTATTATCTCATTTCATCCTCATAGCACCCATGGGAGGTAGGTATTATTATTCTCACCATTTTACAGATCAGGAAACTAAGGCAGACAGAGATTAACTGACTTTCTCAGGGTCACACAGGTAATAAACATATGCAGGTCCAATTTTCTGTCTACCGTGCTGCCTTACAAATGAACCTCCCACCCACTGCTCTCTGCCATTCTAGTACTGGCCCACTCTACTTCAGATTTCATATGGGAACATAGAATGTAGTTGCTTCTTTATCGTTAGTTAAACCTCACATTAGCTGTCCTTTATTTTCTGTAACTGCATCCATTGGGCAAGGAGATTAATTGGTTACAGCCATTCCCATACACTTGATTCCAATAGCCTGGGATTCTATGATAGATATCTACTTTTACTTGCACCTTTAAGGCCCTTTGGATCAACTTCCCGACACATAAGGTAGGCTGGGTACCTTTGACAACAACAACATAAGTGTCAGGAGAGACCTGAGTTGGACCCATTTTATACTTGGGTGTCTGTTCTAAGTCTAGGTCAGCCCCTGTGTGCCAGAGTTCCCAATTCCAATGACTAGCATTAGTAGTATTCTCAGTACTATTAGTAGCGTCTATCATCGTAATAATGGTAATAGTAGTATGATAAGTAAATGTGGCGGGGGGTGGGGGGAGGATAAAACCACAAGACTTCTAATTCATACCTCTAGGGCTCAGACTTTGAAAGCATGATCACCCGCTCTCCAAAATTAATTTCCTATGATTCTATAACTATTCAGTATCTCCCAGAGACTCTGCAAATTAAGAGCCTAATCTAAAACAGACCTCTACTAGTGACACAACCCTGAGCCCAGCAGGGTGAACCACCAACATGACCTTCATTATTCATGGGGTAAAGTAGCTGCCAAATGCAGAAATGAAAAGGGGGAAGAGAATACCTAATTGTTTATATTTGTTAAACGAATGTTATAAATGACACATTAAGTGAACACTCAGGGTCCTTCGATGAACCAGTTGAAGGGTTCTGTTCTTTAGGGATGTTGGATGGATATGCTGGAAATTAGCTCTGTACTGATTTTAAGCTCTGGAGGAACCTAGTGCATGAAGTCTGTGATCATTCCAAATCACATTATCAAGTTTCAGGCTTGAATTTGAGGAAATTTCAAGGTCTTATTATTTTACATAAAGCATAGGGAAGGAGATTGTAGTAGAGGGTGTCTCCTGATGGGGGGAAAGAGTCTTGCATGGTAGGGTGAATGAAGGCAGAGGCTGGTTAGAGAGGGGCCACAAGCTGACAAGTTTTCTTCTTGGTTAGAGGGAGCTGGTGTCTCTGTGACTCAGCCATCATGATTAGTTTGCCTGTGTCTTTGTAGAAGAAATACACCAAAGTTCTAGGATAGGCAAACCTGTGGCAAAAAGGAAAAATGCTAAAGGTATCATTTTACCCCCAAATATATATATACCTTTCATGAGCATACTCTGAAGAGACATTTCTAACCACATTTTCATCACTTTTCTTTTTACTGTTGCTTTGTATAGAGCTCCATTCTGGATATGCCCTTTTTTCTTTTTTTTAAGATTAATTTGTTCATATTTAATTTTCTACATTCATTTCCACAAGATTTTGAGTTCCAAATTTTCTCCCCATTTCTCCCCTTCCTCCCACCCCAAGATGGCATATTTTAATTGCCCCTTTCCCCAGTCTGCCTTCTGTTCTATCACCCTACTCCCCTGACCCCTTAACCCCTTCTCCCTTACTTTCTGGTAGGGCAGGATAGATTTCCATACTCCATTGCCTGTATATCTTATTTCCTAGTTGCATATAAAAACAATTTTTTTAACATTTGTTTTTAGAACTTTCAGTGCCAAATTCTCTCCCTTCTTCCCTCCCCACACACCCTCAATGAGAAGCAAGCAATCCCATGTAGGTTACACATGTATCATTATGCAAAACACTTCCGTAGTAGTCATGTTGTGAAAGAGTAACTATATTTCCCTCCATCCTATCCCATCCCCCATTTATTCAATTTTTGCTTTTGACTCTGTCCCTTTTCAAAAGTGTTTGCTTATGACTACCCCCTCCACCAATCTGTCCTCCCTTTTATTATCTCCCCTCTTATTCCCTCCCCCCACTTTCCTATAGGGTAAGATAACCGAGTATGTATGCTATTCCCTCCTTAAGGCAAATCCAATGAGAGTAAGGTTGATCTCTCTTCCCTTCCATTATAACAGCTTTTTCTTTTCTCTTTTATGTGAGATAATTTACCCCACATTATCTCTCTTTCTCCTTCTCCCAATATATTCCTCTCTCACCCCTTAATTTTATTTTTTTTAGAAATCATTACTTCATATTCAACTCACCCTGTACTCTCTGCTTATATATATATATATATATATATATATATATGTATGTATGTATATGTGTATGTATGTATGTATATTCCCTTCAGTTATCCTAATATTGAGAAAGTTCTCATGAGTTAAAAATATCATCTCTGCATGTAGGAATGTAAACAGTTCAACTTTCATAAGTCTTTTATGGCTTCTCTTTCCTGTTTACCTCTTTCATGCTTCTCTTGATTCTTATATTTGAAAGTCAGATTTTCTATTCAGCTCTGGTCTTTTCATCAAGAATGCTTGAAAGTCCTCTATTTCATTGAAAATCCATTTTTCCCCTGAAATTTTATCCTCAGTTTTGCTGGGTGATTCTTGGTTCTACCTCTGGAATGTCATAGTCCAAGCCCTTTGATCCCTTAATGTAGAAGGTGCTAGATCTTGTATTATCCTGATTGTGTTTCTACAATACTCAAATTGTTTCTTTCTGGCTGCTTGCAGTATTTTCCCCTTGATCTGGGAGCTCTGGAATTTGGCAACAATACTTCTAAGAGTTTTCCTTTTGGGATCTTTTTCAAGAGGCAATTGGTGGATTCTTTCCATTTCTATTTTACCTTCTGGTTCTAGAATATCAGGGCAATTTTCCTTAATAATTTCTTGAAAGATGATGTCTAGGCTCTTTTTTTGATCATAGCTTTCAGGTAGTCCAGTAATTTTTAAATTATCTCTCCTGGATCTATTTTCCAAGTTAGTGGTTTTTCCAATGGGATATTTCACATTGTTTTCTTTTTTCATTCTTTTGGTTCTGTTTTATAATTTCTTGATTTGTCATAAAGTTATTAGCTTCCATTTGCTCCATTTTAATTCTTAAGGAATTATTTTCTTCAGTGAGCTTTTGGACTTCCTTTTCCGTTTGGCCAATTCTGTTTTTTTAGGTATTGTTCTCCTTGTTGGCTTTTTGAACCTCTTTTGCTATTTGGATTAGTCTATTTTTAAATGTATTTTCTTCTGTATTTTTTTAGATCTCCTTTAGCAGGCTGTTAACTAGTTTTTCATGATTTTCTTGTATCACTCTCATTTCTTTTCCCAAGTTTTCCTCTACTTCTCTTACTTGATTTTCAAAGTCCTTTTTGAGCTCTTGCATGGCCTGAGACCAATTCATATTTTCCTTGGAGGCTTTTGATATAAGATCCCTGAATTTTTTGTCTTCTTCTGGCTGTATGTTTTGATCTTCTTTGTCACCAAAGTAAGATTTTATAGTCTGAGTGGTTTTTATACTGCCTGCTCATTTTCCCAGCCAATTACTTGACTTTTGAGCCTTTGTCAAGGTATGACTGCTTGCAGAGTGGAGAGTGCTCTGTCCCAAGCTTCAGGGGTTTTGCACTGCTGTTTTCTGACCTACTTGTAGGCACCTGTAAATTTTCAGTTCTTCTGAGGTGGTATGATCCAAGGAGAGGTGTTTATTCCTCTCTGGGCCTGTACTCTGGTCTGTGAGTGACCTCAAGCACTCTTTCCTGCCTTGGAACTGCTAGGAGGACTCCCTCTCCACAGCCACCACAAGCTCTGCCACACCAGCACTCCTCCTTACCCCAAGACTACCACTCAGGACTGTGATCCATTTCCAAGCAGGGCAAAGCGAAAGAATCCTACCTCAGCACCAGCAAAGAGATCCCTGCACTCCTTCTCTGATCAGGCTCTTGATCCCACCACTGTCTGTGGGCCTGGAGCTCTGGAAGCAGCCACAACTACTGCAGCCACTTCCACTGCCCTGGAGCTGGGGCCCCATGGTGCCCTTCTCTCACCTGGGTCCAATAGAGTTTTCCCACTCACCTGGCAAGTTGTCTTTGGCATTTTGGGGTTGCAAAGCCTGTAAACTGCCACAGCTGCCAGAGATTCAGTGCCCCGAGCCCTGCTCTATCTGGTCTGCTCTGGCCTGGTCTGTGCCAGCGCAGCCCATGCTGGGCTGTGCTCAGCTTCCAGCACAACGACCTTCCAGGCTGTCTTGGGCTGGAGAATTGTTTCACTCTGTTATTTTGTGGCCCTGCTTCTATTCCACCATCTTGGCTCTGCCCCCCTGTTCTTTTTCTTAAGAGCCACCTAGGCAGCTAGGTGTTTCAGTGGATAGAGCTGAAGACTTGGGATCAAGGGGATCTGAGTTCAAATAGGGCCTCCAATCCAATTCAGTAAACATTTATTAAGTGCCTGCTACGTGCCAGGAACTATGCTAAATGCTGGGGATACAATCCATAACAAACTCACAATCCAAGTAGAGGAGACAATACACAAAAGAAGGGGAGAAAGGGGGGAAGCCAAGGGGTGCATGATGCAGAGTGGAGCTGCTGATACTTACTAGCTGTGAGACCTGCAAGTCATTTCTTAACTTCTATCTCAGTCTCTTCATCTGAAAAATGGCGTTATTGGGAGGATCAAATGAGTTAATATATGTAAGTAAAAGTCTCTGCACACCTTAAAGTGCTAAATAAATGTTGTTATTTTTATTTTTGCTGTTATTCAGAGGATGTAGCACAGTGGATAAAATACTGGCCTGGGTTAGAATTCTGTCTCTGACCTTTACTACCTGGGTGACCTTGGGCAAGTCATTTAACTTCTCTAAATTTCTGTATACAATCTAAGAGTTACCTTTTATGGATAATTTGTAATTTGTATTAGTGCCACAACAATACAATTACAGCTTCTTGACCTACTGATATATTTCACAGGATTATTTTTAAGAATAAATTTATACTTAATTCGGTAGGGAGCCAGTGAAGATTTTGGAGGAGTTCGGTTCCTGACTATAAGACATATTGACTCTGTGATGCTGGACAATTCACTTAATCTCTGAATGCTCTAGGTGACTCTCTAAGATTATAAGTAGTAAAGAACATATAAAGAAGTTTCCTCATTGTGGAGATTTGTAGATCAAAGAAATCATATGTCTACTTCCTATCCTACAATTATTACATCTTTTTCCTCTATCTATATTTGTATATATGTATGTATCTGTATATATATATATATACACATATGTACACATATACACACACACAAACACAGGTATACATACAATCATAAATACAAACACATGCACACACACACGCACACACACGCACACACACATACACGTGCGCACACACACACACACACACACATATATATATATATTTATACATACATACATACACACATATATACACACACATTGACCTGTGGCTTATACAGAATTTTGTAATAGGTAACAAAAGCATTAACGTAGTGAAAGGTGATAAAAAAAAATGATGAAAGGTGATAAAAGAATGACGAGATAAGTGTTGTATCAGAATTTTAAATTGAGAATGGTCATTTACGATCCTCTGGTACAATCCCTTGTTAATGCATTTTTTTAAATGAGAACCAGAATGGTCAAATGAGTCAATGGTAATTTCAGAACTGAACCCCCAGTCTTCTGACTTACAAGTAAGGGTTATTTCTACTGCAGCCTGGCTTGACTTTGTAAACACCTTCTTCCCAAATACGAATCACTAAATTGTTTGTAAAGCAAATATGGAAAATCCACTAGACTCACCTTGCCCTTTTTGGCTAGCTACTCTTTTGCATTTGCACCCTATAATTCATTTGTTTTATTTGTTTTTTGTTTTTTCAGTCTCTTCTGAGGCTAAAACAAGATGAAAAGACTCATTACCACCTGTGTCAAACTGTGAAAAGGTCTTGGATTGACCACAAGTGTCATCTAAATCTTAGTAGTAGTTATGTTTAAAATAACCAAAACAAAGAACTACCAAGTTCATTTATGAGGATGCTTGTCATCTTCTGCTTTGTGCTAACATTCAACAAGACCATAAATGAACAGTGTAAGACAACTTGTTAATATGGAGTTTTCAACTGATCCAAGAATCCTATAAGAAAAATAAAAAGTTAATTTAAAATCTTCCTCCAACAGGAAGAGCAATTCTCAAAAAGAACTGAGAATTTTTTGTCAGGGAATTGATTCAGTGGTTTTGTTACCTATCCTGCTGTTTGGTACCTTCCCCACGATATTGGGGTTTACAAGCTAGATTTCTTTTTTAAGTACCCTGCCTTAAACCCAAATCACTCTGGCTTTCATTGATTGGCCAAAAATAGGTCCCAGCCCAAGCCCCACCTGGTTATCCTTTGGGCCCTGAAGGCTGAGAGTAAATATGAATAGCAATTGCTTCTGTTTTGGCCAGGATACTGAAGGTCTTCCCCTCCCAAATTGTTTTTTATTTTTGGTTTTGTTTTGTTTTGTTTTTGGACTAGGTAAAAGGGGCCATTCTTTCCTCATTTCCTACTTAGCCTTAATCACTGAATGGGTATTGCTTTGGTCAAACTGAGTCCTGGGAAAGACCTTAGCTTGAAAAAGCCAAGGTCTCCCACTGCATTCAAACCACTTTTAGTTATTGTGATCTAAATCTTGCTGCTGGGCACAGATGGCTCTAGAGTAGAAAGTAAGGCTGGTGAATTTGCACACTCCTCTATTTTCTTAAATCTAATTCACTTGCATTGCACTGTATTTCTGGAACAAGCAGCTGTTCTAGAAGTGGCCCTAATGAGGATAGGGAGTAAGGAGGAAGGAAGTTAGTGGTAAGCTGGTAAATATTTAGCCACCTGCTCTCTGGAGAGAAAAAAAAAAAGTACACAAGACAAACTTTTAAGTTTATCCTGTGTTAACCTTTCCCCCATCACTTTCTTAAGACTAGACAATCAGCAGAACAATAAATCTGTCTCTCATTTGTAGCATTTGCTGATTTCTGAGGTATGAATGCTCACTCTGAAAATTTTCCAACTGGCTTTTCCAAACTGGTTTGAATTGGCTTCCGCACATCCCTGGTGAGGTCCTGCCTCTTTGAGAAGTCAAAGTTTCCCCCTGTTTTTCAAAGGATGTAAGTTATTATTACTTTTTAGGTGGATATCTGGAGGCAGAGGAAGGAAGAGGATGTGTAGTTGAAGGGACAGTGTAAGGAAGAAGAGAAAGGTAACTGCATTTGCTACAATGAAGGTGCCATATAGGTGGCATGATATAGTGGAAAGAATACCATTTCTACCATCAGAGGACCTATGTTCCATCCTAATCTCTTATATTTACTACTTGTGTAGCCCCTCTTAAACCCTGTGGGCTTCATTTACCTTGATTGTAAAATGAGGGGATAGAATTAGATGGCTTCTCTGATCCTTTCCAACTCTACATCTGTGAGGTTCTGGCTTGGGTCTGAGGGAAGGTTGGCATCTAAAAAGCTGTAATTCCAACTTGCTCACCTCGATTAGGACATGCCTGGAAACATTCCGGAAACAGAATGGATTGGGGAGCTATCAAACTTGGATTTCTCCTTTGTTTTCATGGATACTAGTTATGTCTCTAGGCTTCAGTTTCTGCATTTGTAAAATACTAGAATTTTATCCATTCTCAACATTTACTCTTAGAATTTTACAATTCTCATTTATAAATTCTAATTTTATAATTAGAATTCTGGAATTTTACAAATTAGAATTTGTGACATTCTTGTAAGATTTTAGAGTTGAAAGGGACTCTTAAAGGTTATCTGGTCCAAACTTAGCCCCAATCCCCACGTATTGTCTACATCATCCCCTATAGTTAAATTGTGCCTCTGTTTTAATACTTTCAGTGAAGAGTTCCTCACTAATTACTAGGGCTCTAAGTTCCAAAGTTGGACAGATCTAATTGCTAGAAAGTACTACTTGGGACAACTGAAGGCTCTCAGCGTCAGAGGAAAGATGGCAGGTAGGCCCCAGCATATTTTGTTGGATGGATCCCTTGGGTGATGATTTGGCAAAGTCACACAGGATGAAAAGGCAGGAGTAGATGACAATCTGCATCACAGATCAGAATATTCGTATCCTTTAGAACACGTATCTATTTGAGTAGGAACACAGGATCTGAAATTTTGATAGGGGAGGGTATAATAGCTATATAGATCATCTTTACGTGAACTTAGTCAAATGAAACTTCTTTGCATGTTTTTATTTTCTTCAGGATATTTTCTGTCTTCTCTTTAATAGCATTCTGGACAATGATATTAGGTCCCATTGTGGTGGCTCTGCTGCTGTTGTCAAAGATAAAAAAGCAAAAATCTTTGCAAGTCTTTGCAATTTATCTTGTTTCTTTGGCAATATCTTTTGATCTTGGGCAAGAGAGAGATATGATTGATGTGACTATGATTGAGGGAGTGGGGAAGGATAGAAAATGGGCAAGTTCAGCTAGCATTTATCTTTGGAATTATCCTGTCTCTCTCCCTATGCTTTGACTCCTCCAGTGACTAACCCACAAATGTCAGTGCCTGTCTTCTCTACATTGGTCTTTTCATTCTGTCCCTCATACCCAGTGCTTTGTGCTGAGATGCTCTTTACCCCTCTCTATTCCCTCTCTGCTTACTTCTGAAATGTGTCCAAGGTGGTAGCTGGCTAAAAAGATAGGAGGATCTGTGATTTCATTAACATAAGAGTGAGGATTTATGGTGAGTGGTACTCCTTCTACAAAGGCAAGTCAGCACCTTCTTTGCAATTTTTTGTTTCAGAGAATTCCCTTGAAAGATAAAATCTTAAGTGACCTCCTCAAGGTCACATAGTACTGTCAGGCCTGGACATGAGCCCAGGACACTTTAGTTTCAAGACTGGCTCATTGGCCATTATCCCATGCTTCCTCTTAGCTAGCTAATATGATAATACTAATATTTGCTTGTGGCAGAGGTCTAAGGGACCCACTACACTGAGCATTTTGACTCTGGCCTTCTGGATATATTAATCTGACCTTATTATCTACACCATATTTGCCTTTTGTTATCAGGGATTTGGTGGGGGTACATTTTGGGGGGAGGGGACACCCATCCTGTATGTATGGTACTGACCCTAGGCATATATTTAGATGAATTATCATATTCAATGACTCAAGTCTGACTGATCCAGATGTCCACATTTGACTTCTAAAAATATGAAACTATAAAATATTGAAAACCAAGACTTAAGGGAATATGTTGACATTTTCTTTTGGTATCTATTTCTCTTTTAATAAACCCATATTTGCTCTTGATCTTCCCTTCACCCATTTTATATCCTTGCCTTTCACAGTTTCTCCATGACTGAACAGAAAGAAGAATGCGTATCACGATCACTTTAGTATTATGATGTACAAAAGCATCATTATGCTATGGATGGCAAAGCTTGGAACAATCTTAGTGTTGTTTGATGGTCAATTACATTGAGTGACGCTTTTCTTTAGCACCAGAAGAAATAAGTAGGAAGAGAAGTCATTTACAGGAGGCCTAGAGAAGTAAAATAAAACCTTTATTTTCCCAAAGAAAAAGGAAAAAGTAAGGACTGAATTCTACTTATACGCCAAAGAAAAAGAGGAAAGTTTATCTTTTAAAGATCATTTGCCTTTCCCTATACAACTATATCAATGATTACCTTCCATATACTGTTGTATTATCATGGTTTCCTTAATGTGCATGAACCCAAATTTATCTTTGTGCCAAATATTAATAACTATAATAGGCAAAAATGAATAAATGACAAATGGATTTGGGAGGTACAGCACAAAGTACTACATGATGTCTAAGAGGAAGGGAAAAGAGAATTATCTGCTGTTGGGGTATATGGGAGGGGGTAATCAGGGAAGACTTCATCAATGAGGTGACTTTTGAGTTGGGCTTTAAAAGACAGGTAAGAATTAAAGAGGCAGATGAGAAGATGTATTCTATTCTTGGAATATGGAAATGAAAAGGGTACATGGAGTGTTACAGGGCAAAAAAGTAGTCCAGAAAGCATGGGAGTCAAGGACGGTAGGAATTGAAGAAAGTGAGAAAGGTAAAGTGGTGCCACATATTGGAAGGCCTTGAGGTACCAGACTTCTCCTGGCCATGCTGCAGACACACTTTAAACTTTGCCTCCCACCAAGTTCTTCAGCCTGGTGACGTGCCTGCCCAATTGGAGACAGTTCATCCTATCTAGGTAACCCAAGATTCTCCCAATTTGTGTATACACTTCTCACCACTGCAACCAGACTCAAACCAGTATGATTATCAGTTGATCTATGACTGTACTCACCATCTTTGTGACTTCCCAGGCTAAAACATCCCTCCTTGCCCACCACTTCCCTATATTTTGTGTCTCACCATATCAAAATCTGGGCTCCTGGAAGGTAAGCATTGTCTTGTCTTTAGTCTATATATCCCAAGCACTGTACAGTGCCTGGGCTATACTTATTCATTCATTTGTTCAAATTTATTCGTCTGATAAATGAAGTCATACTAATGCATTGATGGTTGCCAATGTGGAGCCTATTCTAATGTTCACAGGTCTCTTGTGGAGTTATTTTCTGCCATTGTACCTTATGGATGATATATACTCAGGAAATATTTGTTTGTGTTAATGGCAATCATGATGAGGAGAAGAGGAGAAAGAGATTGACCATGTTTTAAACTGGGGGTATTCCAGTGGTGGGGTTTTAGACCTAATTGCAGGTTGGTTTGTATTTGGTCTGTTTATAATATATGTTTGTAATTTGTATCTGTTTTGAAGTTCAGGGTGCTGGCTTTTCTTCCTGAACTAAGTGAATGATATATGTATGTTTAATTACAGTGAGATTGTTAACCCCTTAAAGCTACTTTCCTTAGTAAAGCAGATCAAAGAACCTATGTTGGCAGCTCTTGTTGCTAGTCTTACACCTCAACAGCAGCTGCTAGCCAAATTGTTGCTACAGTAGTTCACTTGAGGTCTGTGCAATTTGTGCCTAAATATTTTTATCATAAAATGATTAAACAACAGCAGCAACAACTATTTCCATCACTGATGTGCTCTACTTCAATGAACATATTGGGGTAGTGGTATCATTTGCAAAGAGAAATTCTTACTTCTTTGTGATCCCCCAAGTAACCCATAAATCAATAATTTAACATGGGAAACTCAAATTAGGGAGCCTTTTGGTGGTGGGGCTGTACATTTTATTCTGCAGATAAGCACTGCATCAAGTTGTTAAAAGCAATATTTCATATTTTTCTACAAAAATAAATTGAAATTCCATTAGCAGTTAAAGAGAGATACGATCCCTCCTCACCCTCCATTTATTCCCTAGTTCAAATTATATGTTGAAAAGTACATTAACTCTTCAAGGTCATCAGCTATTGATTTCCAACTTATCCAGAATAATTATGAGTTGTGGCATTCTAGTTAATTGATTTACCACATATTCTATACTTTAATTGCTAAATGTTGAAGATTTAGAATACCGTAAATCACTTAACAATAAAAATTTATAAAAAACAAATTTAAAGCATTTTATATTATTCAAAATTTTATTAGGCCTTATAAAACCTCCAGATTATAAAAAGAAAAAGTTAATTCTGCATTAAAATTTTTGGTTGTTGGATTGGGTAAATGGTTATTCAATCAACCAGTCAACAGGCATTTACTAAGTGCATCTCTGGGGTAGGCATTGTGAATGAAAAGCTTGAAATAGTATATTCCCTGGCTAACAGTGTAGCTAGAAACAACAGGAAGAAATGTGTGCATAATGTATATGTGTGTGTGTATATATATATATATATGTGTGTGTGTGTGTGTGTGTGTGTATGTGTATACGTATATAGGGAGAGAGAATCTGTGTGTGTGTCTCTGTGTGTGTGTGTATGTGTGTGTGTGTGTGTATGTATATGAAGCATGAGGAATAGTAAAGTCATTTTACCTGGGCTGTAGTATTTATGGAAGAGAATAAAGTAGGTAGCGTTCAACTTGTAGCCAGTCATTGGGCTATATATTTGAGCCTAAAGATGTTAAGGAAACATTGGTGTTTATCAAGTATGTGAGTGACATGATCAGCCTCGCACTTTAGGAAAATCATTGTGACAGTTATGTGAAGGATGAATTTTAGAAGGAAAGACTGGAGACAAGTCAATCAACTAGGAAGCCATTGCAATAATTGTAATTAGTTGGCAGTGGCTTGTAATAGGCCATGTTATTACAAAGAAAATGATGGATGCATGGGATTTTATAGAGGTATGAATGACATTTGGTGACTAATTTCACATGTGGGATGTGGGAAAGTGAGGGATCAGTGATAATATTGAGTTCAACCTGGGTGGTATCCTCAACAGAAATGCATGCTAAATAAATGCATATAATAAAGTATAGATACTTGTTAGAGTATCCTGGGAAATTCACTTAATCTCTCAATACTTGAGGACTTCTAATACTACAGAAAAGATAACCATCTGTACCTGTGGGATGAAATTCTACACCTAGGAGTTCCTAATCCCAATACAATTATAAGCCTTGTACATGGAAATGTATACATGTTCAAATACACATTTAGTGTGTATGTATATATATATATATGTGTGTGTGTGTGTGTGTGTGTGTGTGTGTGTGTATACATACACCCAGCCATCTATACATATATCCATGTCTGTATATCTGTATCTATATATATTTCTATCTATCTATTTATCTATCTTCCAGTATTCCTGTAGTAAAAGCACATCATTTATCATTTAGTATTTGTGAATCAATTAATATTTGGTCTCAACTAGGTATTAAAATTTGTAGATGAAAAAAGAAGTTGTGTGGTATATTTCCCCAAAGGTAAACCTGGAGTTGAAAGAGTTAATTAATCTTTTCTCCTTTTTCAGTATCTAATGTACTAGTACCAGGAAATACCTGAGATACAGGAGTCATGCTTCTTTTTAGATTAATCTCTCTCACTACAGAAATTCCAAGTGTAGAGTGGTAAATGCCCTACTCTTTCAACTTTCAATATAGAGTGAAGCAATTCAAAAATCTGTGTAGCAGAGAAAAACTAGAACTCTCTTATGTGGTTGTCAAATATTGATTGAGCTATTGATATATGTGGGTCATCCTGCACTAAGAATGACCCAACAAATAGTTGGGGCTAGAGTGAATGATGTTTTCTCCTATTTTTCTCTTACATTCAAAACTTACCCTACTCACCCCAGCCTCAACTATGTACTTTTAGACAGAAACTTGTAAACTAAATATTAAATAAAGATAAAGATAAAAATTGAGTAAGTCATGCCCTAGTAGACCTGGATAATCAGTCAAAGAGGTAGTTGATGTGTAACCTTCCATTGGTACATTATTTGAAAGTGCAAAGTAATTTTCTCTATTTTATCATTTTTGTCTGTTTTGAAACCATCCCTTCCATAGCCTCTATGTAGTAAGTTAAACTTTCTTTTAAAAATATATTTTATTTTGCCAATGTCCTTCAGCATGTTTCTGTTAAAAATTAATCAGAACGGGGGACAGAGACAAGATGGCGGCTGAAAAGTAGGGACTAGCATGAGCCAAGTCCCTCCAAAATCCTATAAAAAATAGCTCTGAACAAATTCTAGAACTACAGAACCCACAAAAGAGCAGAGGGAAGCAGGGCTCCATCCCAGGACAGCCTGGATGGTCTCTGGGTGAGGTCTATCCTGCACAGAGCTGGGAGCAGAGCAGAGCAGAACAGAGCCCAGCATGAGCCACACGGACCAACCAGACCAGAAGCCAGGCAGAGCGTGCCCTAGTGCCCTGACCAAAGACAACAGAGAAGGTTAGTGGGAAAAGCTGTGGGAGTGGAAGGAGTTTGCGGTTTGGCTACCACCCCGTGGGCAGCAGAGGTGGGGCAGCTACAGAAGTACAGCTGCAGTTGCTTCTGGCCCCAGGCCCACCTGGTGGGAGGAATTAAGTGGTGGATCAGAGCAGGAGTGCACAGCCTGCTGAAGATCTAAGTCCCATCCGGGTTGGGGGTTCTTAGGGAAGGAGGAGTGCTGGTGTGGCAGAGCTGGCACATCCCCCCAAGCGTGGAACATAGATCTCTTTAGTCTACAAGCAGTCACTACCCCGCTGAAAAACTCAAGGGTCAAGTTCATTGGTCGGGAATATGGCCAGGCAGCGAAAATATACCCAGATTCAGTCTCAGACTCTGGAATCCTTCTTTGGTGACAAAGAACACCAGAACATTCAGCCAGAAGAAGTCAACAAAGTCATACAGCCTACGACAAAAGCCTCCAAGAAGATATGAACTGGTGTCAGACCATGGAAGAGCTGAAAAAGGATTTGGAAAAGCAAGTTAGAGAAGTAGAGGAAAAATTGGGAAGAGAAATGAGAAGGATGTGAGAAAACCATGGAAAAGCAAGTCAATGACTTGCTAAAGGAGACCCAAAAAAATGCTGAAAAATACACTGAAGAAAACAACACCTTAAAAAATAGACTAACTCAAATGGCAAATGAGCTCCAAAAAGCCAATGAGGAGAAGAATGCCTTGAAAGGCAGAATTAGCCAAATGGAAAAGGAGGTCCAAAAGACCACTGAAGAAATACTACCTTAAAAATGAGATTGGAGCAAGTGGAAGCTAGTGACTTTATGAGAAATCAAGATATTATAAAACAGAACCAAAGGAATGAAAAAATGGAAGACAAGGTAAAATATCTCATTGGAAAAACCACTGACATGGAAAATAGATCCAGGAGAGATAATTTAAAAATTATTGGACTACCTGAAAGCCACGATCAAAATAAGAGCCTAGATATCATCTTTCAAGAAATTATCAAGGAGAACTGCCCGGATATTCTAGAGCCACAGGGCAAAGTAGAAATTGAAAGAATCCACCAATCGCCTCCTCAAATAGATCCCCAAAAGAAATCTCCTAGGAATATTGTCACCAAATTCCAGAGCTCCCAGATCAAGGAGAAAATACTGCAAGCAGCCAGAAAGAAACAATTTGAGTATTGTGGAAACACAATCAGAATAACCAAAGATCTAGCAGCTTCTAAATTAAGACATCAAAGGGCTTGGAATACGATATTCCAGAGGTCAATGGAGCTAGGATTAAAACCTAGAATCACCTACCCAGCAAAACTGAGTATCATGTTCCAAGGCAAAATATGGATTTTCAATAAAATAGAGGACTTTCAAGCTTTCTCAGTGAAAAGACCAGAACTGAATAGAAAATTTGACTTTCAAACACAAGAATCAAGAGAAGCATGAAAAGGTAATCAAGAAAAAGAAATTGCAAGGGACTTAAGAGAGTTGAACTGTTTTCTTTACATTCCTACATGGAAAGATGATGGGTATGATTCATGAGACCTCAGTATTAGGGTAGCTGAAGGGAATATTCATATACATATATATACATATATATATATATATATATGTTTATGTGTATATGTGTTTACGTATATATGTATATGTGAGTGTGTATGTATGTATATATGTATGTGTGTATATATATACATAGAGAGAGAGAGGGCACAGGGTGAGGTGAAGATGAAGGGAAGATATCTAAAAGAAATCAAATTAAGGGATGAGAGAGGAATATATTGAGAGAGGGAGATAGGGAGAGATAGAATGGGGTAAATTATCTTGCATAAAAGTGGTAAGAAAAAACAGTTCTGTAGGAAGGGAAGAGGAATCAGGTGAGGGGGAATGAGTGAATCTTGCTCTCATCAGATTTGACCTGAGGAGGGAATACCATACATACTCAATTGGGTAACTTACCCCACAGGAAAAAAGGGGGAAGAAGAAGATAAAAAGGGGGGGATAATAGAAGGGAGGGAAGATGGGGATGGAGGTTATCAAAAACAAACACTTTCGAAAGGGGACAGGGTCAAGGGAGAAAATTCAATAAAGGGGGATAGGTTAGGAAAGAGCAAAATATAGTGAGTCTTTCACAACATGAGTACTGTGGAAGGGTTATACATAATGACACACATGTGGCCTATGTTGAATTGCTTGACCTCTTGGGGAGGGTGGGTGGGAAGGGAAGAGGGGAGAGAATTTGGAACTCAGTTTTAAAAACAGATGTTCAAAAACAAAAAAAAAAACGTTTTTGCATGCAACTAGAAAATAAAATTCACAAGCAATGGGGCATAGAAATTTATCTTGCCCTTCAAGAAAGAAGGGGAAAAGGGAATGGGAGGGGAGTGGGGTGATAGAAGGGAGGGCTGACTGGGGAATAGGGTAACCAGAATATACACCATCTTGGAGTGGGGGGGAGGGTAGAAATGGGGAGAAAATGTGTAATTCAAACTCTTGTGGAAATCAATGCTGAAAATTAAATATATTAAAAAAATTAATCGGAACGTACATATACACACATATATGCATATGTATATATGTGTGTGTGTATCTGAAGATCATTAAAATTAACACTTGAAAAATGAAAACTACACTTACTTTAGAAGACTGCACTGTGAACTTTTTAAAAAGTTGTATTTTCCAGTACTAATAGTTAAATCCTCAAATGATATTTGGAACATCTTCCATGCATTTCATTTCCCCATTTCAATAACATCATAAATTGCTGTTTTTTATTCATTTTCCTGCTGGGCTGATGCGTTCCCATATTTCTCTTTTTACTTTTAAAGGATTTATTTACCAGCTTTTGGAGGTTAGGTTGTTCTAATTTATTTTTATTTTATTATTATTTTTTTGGTTCATCGTTCTGAGGAATGATTCTGTGCTTCTAAGTTGTCATGGTAACGAGATTGTTGCTCTAAAAGGTGAAAACTGAAGATGGAGTTTTAGCTTTTTTCCTATTTGTTTTCAATATATGATGCATTAACTTTAACCAATGTAAAATTCTTCCTTTTCTGAGGAGTGGTAGATAATTTGACCTAGTTACACTAAATAAGGATTTTTAGGATCATAGACTTTTGTACCAGAAAGAATCTTTGGAGTTGTCTAGTGAAACACTTATTTTGAAAATTATTTTGAAAATAATGAAACTGAGATCTAGAGAAGCTAAATAGCTTCATAAGATCAAAGGTAGCAAATATTAAAGGTCAGGCTTAAATCCTGATCCCTTGATTTTAAATCCAATAATCTTTCCATTACACCATGAAAAGTGGTACATAGTACCACAATCTCACCTTACTTTTTGGAAGTGCTGAAAATGTGTATCCAAAACTCCAAATTCACTTACTTCATTGCTCCCTTCTCTATTAATTTTTATGCCTACCTGCATTGTTAGCACAGGTTCCCAAGTATTTTAGAAATCTGCTTAGGAACTTGGAGAAGGTTGGCTTCAGCACCTACATAAAATAGAGAAAAACAGCATGCAAGTAGTAGTGTGTTGGTTAATGTTTAACAATTGATTCTCTTGGGAGAAAAATGTACCCATGATATAGTTTGAAGTTTAGTCTGCATTATTGACATTTCTTCCATCACTGCCTTAAGTCAAGATAATCAATGAAATAATAAAATTAATGAAACAATAAAAGCCCTAATATGTAATGTTTGCCTATTTCCTACATGGAAATGCCCACATAGAAGATCTAATAACCTTAATGATGATCAGTCATCAGCTGTTGGAGTTGGCTTGAGCAAATCACCTCACATAGTTCATGTAGGCCTTACCCCCAAACCTATCCTAGTATCAACTCATCTTTGGAAAACCTCCCAGACTGGGTTGTAGTATATCAAGTGGCATAGAGTATTTGAACACAAAGCCTCTTACTTTCTTTAGCTTCCTGAAAATCTACTTTCTTACTTTTAACTCAGAGATTTGGTCTCATTCTTTGGAAGACCATGGCCACAGGACTGTGACTGGATCAGACTAGACGGAAACATTCTGTCTGGTTAGCTGAACTTGAAACAGGCATTGATTGTTCTTCTGATTTTATATATACACAAAGACATATATACATATATAATAATGATATATTATATGATATTATATCTATATTTATATATCTCAATATGGGACAGTTTTCATCTTTTCAAGTCTCTGCAAGAGGGTTGATTAACTCTGCTTTGCCATACTCCCTGCCCAATGATTAGTGTTAATGCAATGCATCCAACAGGTCAGTCACCCATTCATAGTTTTATTTCATTTACATTCTTCGGTATAGGAACCAAAAAGGGCTAGAAGGCTTAATGACATTTTATCAAATTGCCTATCAACATTGTTTTAGAATTCATGGCTTGTATCAAATAAAACAGTAATTTTCATCATGGCAAGGACCTAAAATTATTATGAAAAGTCTGGCAACCTTGGCAGTATCCAACAACACTTGCTACAGCAGAAAGAACACTGGCTCCAGAGTCAAAGGATGTGGTTTCAAATCCAATCTCTGGCATTTCCTATATGTGTGACCTCGGGAAAATTGCCCAACCTCTCTAGGTCTCATGTTCCTCATCTATAAAATGAGAGGGTTGGACTAACTGGCCTCTGGTTTCCTTTTTTATCATTAGATCTATGATCTGTGATTTTGTGTCATTTATCCTTTTAATAAATATTTATCTTATCTGCTATATGGCAGGTACTTTACTAGGCTCTTTCAATGCATATTTATTAATTATCGCTGATGAGTGTCCTGTCATGTCCCATAGACACAAACATAAAAATGAAAAAGTTCTTGCCCTCAAGGATCTTACATAAAATTTAATTTTTATTATTATTATTGATTTTATCAGAACCTTAAGAAATAAAACAAGCATTTCTATAACATAGTGGAGTAGAAAAAAAAAAGATGATTACACATTAAACTGCAAATCTATTAGGTACAACTTGCTATTCCTTTTAAATATATGTTAAAGTTATCATGTAATTATTTTCTTCCCTCCCTCCTACCTAGAGATGGCTGCCATTAGACAAAAATATACATATTTGTGTAAAATCATTCTATACATAATTCTATTAGTTCTTTCTCTGGATGCAGATGGCATCTTCCTTCATAGGTCTTCTATAGTCAGTATTTGGTCAATATTGTGATTTATGTCAATATTATAGTCAATATTATGATAGTGAAAATAACAGTCACTCAAAGTTGTTATTGCTCTTACTGTATGCAATGTTCTCTTGATTCTGCTTATTTCACTCTTCATTATTTCATACAGGTCTATCCATGTTTTTCTAAGATCATCAAGCTCATCATTTCTTATAGCACAGTAGGATTCTACCACAATCATATAACACAATGTGTTCAGCCATTCCCTAATTGATGGGCATCCTCATAATTTCCAGTTCTTAGCCACCACAAAGAGAGTTGCTTGTAAATATTTTAGAACATATAGGTTCTTTCCCTGTTTTTCTCTAATCATCTTTGGAAACAGACCAAATAGTGACATTGCTGGGTCAAAGGGTATAGGTGGTTTCATAATTCTTTGAGAATAATTCCAGAATGCTCTCCAAAATGGTTGGATCAGTTCACATTTTCACCAACAATGAATTTGTCCCAATTTTTTCATATCCCCTACATCATAAGTCATTTTCCCTTTCATTTGTTTTAGTCAATCTGATAAGTGCAAAATGATTTCAAGTTTGCTTTAATTTGCATAATGATTTAGAGCACATTTATGTGACTTTAGATTGTTTTTGTTGCTTCATTGGAAAACTACCTGTTCATAGCCTTTAACCATTTATCAATGGAGGAATGACTCATATTCTTATAGATTTGACAAAGTTCCTTACATATATATGGAATATGAGACCTTTATCTGAGAAACTGTCTATAAATTTTTCCCCAATTTTCTGTTTTCCTTCTGATCTTGGCCATATTTGTTTTATTTGTATAAACACTTTTAATTTAATGAAATTGATATTAACAATTTTATACCTTACACAGCTCTCTAGTTCTTCTTTCTTCATATATTATTCACCTATCTATAAGTTTTATAGGTAATATGTTCCATGTCCTTTACATTTTCTTGTAATATCTCTCTTTATATTTAGGTCATATATTCATTTTGACCTTATCTTTATAAATGGTGTAAGATATTGGTCTGTACCCAATTTCTACAAGACTGATTTCTGGCTTTCACAAATTTTTTTTTACCAGGAAATGAATTCTTTTCCCCAAAACTTAAGCCTTTATACTTGTAAAACACAAGCCTATTATAGTTATCTGTTCTTGTAAATTATGTCTATGATCTATCTTTCTCTTTCTTAGGAAGTACCAGACAGGTCTGATAATTAAACATAGTTTAAGATCTGGTACTGCTAAAGTTCCTTCCTTTACATTTTTCCATTAGTTCCTTGGATATTCTTGATCTTTTGTTCTTCCAGATGAATTTTGTTATTATTTTTTCTAACTCAGTAAATTTTTTGGTAACTTAATTGGGATGAAATTGAATATACAAATTATTTTAGGTAAAATTGTCATTTTTATTATAGTGGCCCTGCATACTCATGAATAATTAATATTTTTCCAATTTCCAATTATTTGTATAAAAAGATTTTTTTTAAATAATTTTGTTCATATAGTTCCTGGGCTTGTTTTGGCATTTGCATTCCCAGGTATTTTATACTATCTTGAGTTATTTTAAACGGGGTACCTCTTGCAAAATCTTTTGCAAGATTTTATTGTTGATTCATAGGAATGTTGATAATTGATGTGGATTTACTTTATATCCTGCTACTTTGATTAAATTATTAATTAGTTGTTTCAACTAACTTTTTTCAACTAACTTTCAACTTTTCTTTTACCTCAAGGACCATAGTAAGTGTAATAGCAAGCACTCTGGCATACCCAGGATGGCCTGCTAGCACAGGTTCTTTGATCTGTTTTTTCTGAAGGAAAGATGGCTTTTTAAAGGGGTCAACAATCTTACTTTAATTACATTCACTTGTTCAGCGGAAAGGTTGGCACTCTGGATGGGGAGAAAATACAAGCAGAAAAATCTGCACAAAGATCAACAGACAGGGCTCCAACTGCCTGCACAAAGCAATATTGCTATACACTTTACATATATCACTGGATCAAGAGAGCATTTACATTTGAGTAGTCAGAGGACTCTGAACAAATGACTGCTCAGAGTCTCAACCAGGAAATTAAAAGGTCCTTCTAACGATTGAACCCCAAAAGCAGAATACCAGCCTCAGAATATATGTACAGTTTTGACTAATAGGCTCAGGGCCAGAAAGCATCACAACCCTCCTGACCCAGGGCCTAATTAACTTAGTCCCAAAAGCTCTGAAAACCTTCCTACAAGCAAGCCTCCCCCTAAGCAAGCTCCTCCTTAGGGAAGTTCCTCCCTCAATGGACTCTGTGTGACTCAAGATGTATCACAGCTGTGAGCTGGGCCAAAGCCCAAAGCAGCTAAAAATCTGCAATTGTAATAACTGTAGTCACATAGGCCTATTAATGGAAGGGGAACATGTTCATATTCCATTAACATTATGGTAAGGTAAAAGAGTAGATTCAGTAATATACATTAATTAGATATTTATATAGGGTTTCATATATTCAATTTTAAGTCATTGCATTTGATTACTCATCTGAAATCTACCAGCAAATGGATAAAATGAGGTGATTTACAAATAAAAAGCATCTTATAAATTGAATGGTATTATAAATTATTATCCATTCTATTTTATTTATTTAATATTATTAGTTTTCAGCATTGATTTCCACAAGAGTTGAATTACAAATTTTCTCCCCATTTCTACCTTCCCCCCACTTCAAGATGGCATATATTCTGATTGGCCTGTTCCCTAGTCAGCCCTCCCTTCTGTCACCCCACTCCCCCAAACCCCTTTTCCCTTACTTTCTTGTAGGGCAAGATAGATTTCTATGCCCCACTGCCTGTATATCTTATTTCCCAATTGCATACAAAAACAACTTTTTTTTGAATATCTGCTTTTAAAATTTTGAGTTCCAAATTCTCTCCCCTCTTCCCTCCCCACCCACCTTCCCTAAGAAGGCAAGCAATTCAACATAGGTCACATGTGTATCATTATGTAAAACCTTTCTACAATACTCATGTTGTGAAAGACTCACTAAATTGTGCTCCCTCCTATCTAGTCCTCCTTTATTCAATTTTCTCCCTTGGCCCTGTCCCTTTTTGAACGTGTTTGCTTTTGATTATTTCCTCCCCCTATCTGCCCTCCCTTTTATTGTTCCCCCTTTTTTATCCCCTTCCTCGTTCTTTCCTGTGAGGTAAGATACCCAATTGAATGTGTATGTTATTCCCTCCTCAAGTCAAATCCCAAGAGAGCAAGATTCATTCACTCCCCCCCACCTCCCCCCTCTTCCCTTCCAATAAGCTGCTTTTTCTTGCCACTTTTATGTGAGATAATTTACCCCATGCTATCTCTCCCTGTCTCCCTCTCTCAATATATTCCTCTCTCATCCGCTTTCTTCAGCTACCCTAATACTGAGGTCTCATGAATTACACACATCATCTTTCCATGTAGGAATATAAAAAAAAACAGTTCAAATTTAGTAAGTCCCTTATGATTTCTCTTTCTTGTTTACCTTTTCATGCTTCCCTTGATTGTTGTGTTTGAAAGTCAAATTTTCTTTTCAGCTCTGGTCTTTTCACTGAGAAAGCTTGAAAATCCACTATTTTATTGAAAATCCACATTTTGCCTTGGAGCATGATACTCAGTTTTGCTGGGTAGGTGATTCTTGGTTTTAATCATAGCTCCTTTGACCTCCGGAATTTCATATTCCAAGCCCTATGATCCCTTAATGTAGAAGCTGCTAGCTCTTGTGTTATCCTGATTGTGTTTTCACAATACTCAAATTGTTTCTTTCTGGCTGCTTGCAGTATTTTCCCCTTGATCTGGGAGCTCTGGAATTTGGCGACAATATTACTAGGAGTTTTCTTTTTGGGATCTATTTGAGGAGGTGATCTGTGATTCTTTCCATTTCTATTTTACCCTCTGGCTCTAGAATATCAGGGCAGTTCTTCTTGATAATTTCTTGAAAGATGATATCTAGGCTCTTTTTTTGATCATGGATTTCAGGTAGTCCAATAAATTTTAGATTATCTCTCCTGGATCTATTTTCTAGGTCAGTGATTTTTCCAATGAGACATTTCACATTGTCTTCCATTTTTTTATTCCTTTGGTGCTGTTTCATAATATTTTGATTTCTCATAAAGTCACTAGCTTCCACTTGCTCCAATCTAATTTTTAAGGTGGTATTTTCTTCAGTAGTCTTTTGGACCTCCTTTTCCATTTGGCTAATTCTGCCTTTCAAGGCATTCTTCTCCTCATTGGCTTTTTGGAGCTCTTATGCCATTTAAATTAGTCTATTCTTTAAGGTGTTATTTTCTTCAGTATTTTTTTGGGTCTCCTTTAGCAAGTCATTGGCTTGATTTTCATGGTTTTCTCACATCACTCTCATTTCTCTTCCCAATTTTTCCTCTACTTCTCTAACTTGCTTTTCCAAATCCTTTTTGAGCTCTTCCATGGCCTGAGACAAATTCATATTTTTCTTGGAGGCTTTTGGTGTAGGCTCTTTGACTTCATTGCTTACTTATTTATATTACTTACAAAACATACTTCTAGCTGTATGTTTTGGCATTCTTTGTACCATAAAAAGATTCCAAAGTCTGAGTCTGAGTATGAGACCATTTTCCCTGCCTGGCCATGTTCCCAGCCAACTATTTGACCCTTGAGCTTTTGTTGGGGTATGACTGCTCGTGGAGTAGAGAGTACTTTGTCCCAAGCTTGAGGGGCTGTGCTGCTATTTTCAGAGCTACTTTTACCCAGCAAGCTCTGCCACACCAGCACTCTTTCTCTCCCAAGAACCACCAGCCAGGATTGCTGCCCAGATCCAGGCAGGGCAAAGCAGGCTTTGCACTTCCACTCTAAACCACAGCTTAATTCTTCCCACCAGGTGGGCCTGGGGCCAGAAGCAACTGCAGCTGTAGCTCTGGAAGCAGCTTCAGAGCTGCACCACCTCTGCCATCCCCCAGGGTGGTGGCCGAACTGTGAACTCCCTTCACTCTGTCCCTGCAGCTTTTCCCAATAACCTTCTCTGTTGTCTTTGGTGTTTGTGGGTTGAGAAGTCTTGTAACTGCCACAGCTCACTGATTCAGGGTGCTATGCCTGTTCCACCTGGCTCATGGTCTGGTTGGTCCTGGTGTGGCCCATGCTTGGCTCTGCTATGCTCTGCTCCCAGTTTCATGCAATAGACCCTTCCCAGTGACCATCCAGGCTGTCCTGGGCTGGATCCCTGCTTCCCTTTGCTATTTTGTGGGTTCTGCAGCTCTAGAATTTGCTCAGAGCCATTTTTGTAGGTGTTTGGGAGGCCTAGGGGGGACTTTAAGCAACTCCCTGCTTTCCAGCTGCCACTTTGGCTCCACCCCCTTAATAGCTATTTTTGAATCAATTGTTCTATTGTTGAGTAAGCCATAAAAAGTTGTTTTAGGAATTTCTTTCCTTTATATTGACTTAAAACTTCCTTGTCTTCTTTTTGCTCACTAGTCCTAACTCTGATCTCTGAAACCACACAGATGATTTTTTTTTTCTGTTTTGTCCCTTCTGCAAGGAAAATTAATAACTTCAATATTAAGCCAAGTGGTACTATGTTGTAGTGTAAGGAGGAGGCCTGCAGGATGATTCAACCTAAAAGAGGAGCTTGGGGGACAGGCAGGATAGGGGAAATTGTTACCTATAGAATCTGGTCAAATACCTGGTTTCATAAGATTTTGCTGTCTTGATTGTGTTTTCTATTTTATTCTAGCCCAAGATACATGCCTTCTGGTTTTTAGACATTGATGGGTTTTTAGCTTATCTGTGCCATTTAGCCTTTTATTGGATATGCCTTTCCCTTCCCTTCTCTTCAAAATGTATTCCTTCTATTTTGTTTTACTGGTCTCTCTTTTCCCATCCCTCATCCCCCCCCATAAACCAGCCCAAAGACCAGGTTATATAAGATATATAGGACAGAACTTCAAATATTTGGAGACCATTCTTCCACTTCTCACTTAAAAGTTTCATGCCTTATTATGACAAAAAAAGGGACCATGACTTTTTGAAATCTATTATTATAGAGCTGATGCTTTATCAGTTTCTGTCAAGCTGGAAAGACTTTATGGCCCTGTCCATTGTCCAAAATCCATCCTAGATAAATTTGGAGAATTTCACCACCCGAATAACACTAGCAGATGAAATCTTTAGTCATGGTGACATGCAGAAAAAGGGAAAAAAATGAATGGCCCTTAGTCATCAAAAGGGAAAATAAATACAAAGCTATGGAATCTATCATTGTGTCTTAGAGAAGCTTAAATAACAGAAAGGTCACCATAACAATGATACTAAAAGAAGCTAGGAACTTACACAGACAGTAAACAACCTTAGAGATATGGTAGCAAAGGGCTACATTGGCTCAGAGTAAAAGCTAATTTGCTAAATCTTGCATGTAAGGAAAGTGAAAAAAATCATAATTAAAATAACCTCATAAAAATAGAAAAGTAGTAGATGAGAAAAGGAGAGCCAGGAGAAAGCTTGGTGTAAGATGGTGAGAGATACATGTTATGCCAGATCATTCCAACAACACTTAAAGATGAAAAATGGCCCTGAAATGGAATAGATGCATCTTTGTCTCAATAATTATTTATTTTCTGATTCTAGACCTCCATCCCAAACTGTTCTCCCCAAAGTTACCGATGATCTCTTAATTGCCAAATTTAATAATTTTTTCTTGATCCTCATCCTTGATCTCTCAGAAGCCTTTGTCATTATTACCCTCTTTTCTTGGATATTGTTCTCTCTCGGTTTCCATGACACTATTCTTTTTACTTTTCTTACCTGTGACCAAAATTTGTAAGTGTCCTTTACCAGATCTTTATCTAAGTTACACTGGCTAACTCTGGGAATTCTGCAGGGTTCTGTCCTAGGTCCACTTCTTTTTTTTTTCTTTTTACTATAGCTATCCCTTCCACATCACAACTTTCCCCGTCATGATTTTGGTATATCATGGGTTGGCATAAGCAATAAAATATGAATTTGTTGGTAGTTTTGTGTTAGTCATAGATGATGTGCAAAAGCCAGCAGATGACACAGAAAAAGGTTTAGAAACTCAGAAATGCATAAAACACACACACACACACATATAAAATATTGTATAACATCAACATATTTTATCTTTTAATACCATAATAATTCAGACTTCTTCTCTGGTACAATGGGAGGGCCAAAAATTTTTACATGGATTTTCCAGGTCATGGGGGTGTTGCGCCTGTATTTCATTTCAGATCCAATGGATTCAGTTTCCATCTTTATGGTGATGACTCAGATCTACTTATCTAGCACTATACTCTCTTCTAACCAGATTTACATTTTCAAGTGCCTGTTTCTCATCTCAAATTGGATGTCCCATCTTAAACTCATGGCCAAAACTGAACTCATATTTCCCCCAAAAAAACCTCCCCTTTTCCAATCTTGACTATTATTATTGAGTGTGTTGCCATCCTCCTAATCATCCAGGCATACAACCTAGCTATTGTACTCAATCTCTGACACCCATATCCAATCAGTTCCCAAGTTCTGTCAATTTTACCTTTGTCACATTTCTCCTATATTCCCTCTTCTTTTCTTTGTTATTTAGCATCACCCCAGCGCAGGTGCTTACCTGAACTATGGTTAAAGGCTTTTGACTGGCCCTCCTGTTTAAGTCTCCAGTTCATCTTCCATAAAGTTTTCAATTTTTTCTTCTTACAGCATCGATCTGATTATGTCACTCCAACCCCTCATTCAATAAACTTCAGCGGCTCCCTATTTTTCAATGATAAAATATAAAATCTTCAATGGCATTCAAAGGCCTTCATAACCTGAGTCCCTCCTTCCTTTCCAGTCTTAAATCTTACTTATCCTTTCTTCAACCACCATAAACTGTGGGAGTCAGTGACATAGATCTCCTTGTTGTTCCTCGCCCAAAACACTCCGTTTGCTTGACTCTTTTTATTTTCACAGACTGGCACCCATGTCTGGGATATTTTCCCTTTTTATCTCTCTACCTGTCTTCCCTGATGTTCTCAAGTGCCAGATAAATTTTACCTTCTGCAAGAAACTTTTCCTGTCTCCTAAGTGCTAGTACCTTCCCTCATTTTTTTTTCCCTGCTTTCTATTCATTTCTGTCTTAGTTAAATGTTTCATTACTTTAGTAGGGTTCTGTGCCTGAGTCTATTGTCTTGGTGAACTTCTGCATACCTGGACCTGGGTTAATTTCAGATTTTATTTGCTTTTGAACTAGTAGAAGGGAAGTAAGACAAAAAGATAAATTACCATTAAAAACAGTGATGTGCTGATAAATGTTAAACAATCAGTTCTCTGGAAAACGAAACAAAACAAAATAAATAAAATAACAATGTACCCACAAAGTACTTTTGAGTTTAACTTGCATTACTCACCTTTTCTACATCACTTTCCTAAATCTAGACCATCAATAAAACCATAAATCAAGGCCTGATTTATACCATTTGCTAATTCCTGAGAAGTATAATGTAGCACTAAATATTTAATAATTGTTTTTCCTGAGCCCCTTAGAGCCACTCTCAGCAGATTCCTGATAAAAGCTATCCTTCATTCGAACCTATGCTTGTGAAAATCAAGAAGTTATGGGAGCAAAAGTTTTGATTTAAAAAATAAGATGTAAACCTTTGCATTTCATTTAAGACATTAACACCTTGCTGTCAATTACCTGCCTTTTCTGTGATTTCATCACCTGGGCTGAAAGTGGAAATCAATTTATTGATCCTGTCTCAATCACTGACTTGCTCCATGCCTATATACATATCCTCATATGTGTGTTTGTGTGTGTATGTATACATGTTGGGTGGTGATGGGAAATTGATGGAGAGGTGCCTTTGTGTGTTGTGGGTGTGTATGTCTTTGTATGGGCAGACAGTGAGGATCAGTCATGAGCTTGGTACAGAATGGAATAGCTGACTAGGGTGTATTGCTTTTTAGAGAGTTGAGAATCACTTGCTTTAAGGATGAAAGAGTTTTTTGGTTTTTTTCACCAAGACTAGAGGTGGAGAGATAGATCACTTTCACCTGGGGAAATCAGTCAAGGCTTCATGAAGAAGGTGGCACCAGAGATGGATTTTGAAGGAAGAGAAGGATTTCAGCAGCCTAAGAGGGACAGAGATGAACAACAGCTAGAAAACCAGCCCAGCACTCAAAACTTTTTTCTTTCTTATTTGTGTTTTTAATTTTATTTATTCATTGTAATTATTGAAGTGTTTTGTCCTTACATTATAGTAATTTCCCATCACTCTCTCCAAATTGATCTCTCCCTTGCAACAAAGACAACTAAGTTAAAACATGATACACAGATCATATCTTCCATTGTATAGAATGTGCTACCCTACTTATCCTTCTCTATGCCATGAGAGAAGAAATATGTCTTATTGTCTTTTCTATAGAACCTTTATTGGGATTTTTGTTTTTTTTTAATTTTTCCACTCCATTTTGAGCTTAACAGACATGAAGATTCCAGTCTGCAAAGAACTGAAGAAAATTGTAGAGCTTTTAAAGTTACATTAAATCAAACAGCATAATAACAAAATTACTCTTCTTGGCTGCGTATTCCCTTCTTAACTTTCTTCTGTTCTCTTCTGTAAACTTGTGCATTTGTTTAACATTTCAGTGATGCCATTTTTTTCATTTCTTTTTTATTTTTTTGCAATACTATTTGTAAGCATCAGCTCACTCCTTGCCTAACTTGTTTTTAATTACTCAGTTAGATTTCTATGTAGTTTGTAATTCTTCTTTGGATGACTATTTATTTGTATCCTTTGGCTGCTTGGGGAATAGCTATTGGTCCCATGTGTGTTTTTGTCATTTCCTGTATATTTTAGATATCAGCTTTTATCAATGAAATTTTATAAAAATATTTTTCCTCCCTCATATTTCTCTTCTAATTTTGTATACATTGATGCTATTCATGGAAAAAAATTTATGTAGGAAAATTTGCCTACTTCATTGCATGATTTTCTCTATCCATTGTTTGATCAATAATTTGCTCCTTAACTATGGTTTTTTTTTGTTTAATTTTTTAAGCTGCCAACCTTGTTTTCTTCTAAATTATTTATGGTATGACCTTTTACATCCAGATCATTGATACATTTTGAGCTTATTGTGATATGTCATGTAAAATGTTGGTATAAATTGAATTTAAACCCAACTGTTTTTCAGTTTTCCTGTCAATTTTTGTTAAATAGGAATAGGAGTCCTTCCATAAGTCATTATAAGGTTTATGAAATATAGGACTTCTAGAGTACCATTTTAATTATTTCTTTTTCTTGCTTATCTTTCTTTTTAAACTATTACTTAACATTTTCTATAACTATTTATAATGTGGTTTATGACATGAAATGCTATGTTCCCTTTATTCATACTTTTACTTGTTACTTACCATTGATTGGAGATATTTTGTGCTTCAATTTATATTACTATTATTTTGTCTATTTCTAAAAAAAAGTATTCCTTTAATAATTTGAATAATAGAGCACTTTTGCAAATAATATAATTGCTTTCATTTTATTGATGAAGACCACACAGTGAATATCTTTCAGATTTTACATCTCTATTTTATTAAAAGTTGCTTTGTGATTGTATTTGTGCAGATAGTGATATCTTTTTACATTAACCCACAAACTTTTTTTTTGTATTTTACAATAATTTTAATGGACTTTTCATTCTAATTACTTATTACAGTTTTAATGCCATATAGAAGAAATGCTAATGATTTTGTAAATTTATTTTGTATCCTACTAGCTCACTGAAAGAATTAATAATCTCAGTTTCTTCACTGATTCTATTAGGTTTGTAAGTGAATAATAAGTCATCTTCAAATAGAAATATTTCACCTCCTCTTTGGCTATACTTATATCTTTGGTTTTGTTCTATTGTCTTAATATGCTATCTTTGTGTATTATATTTTAAAATGTTTCTAGAACTATGTTAAATATGAGAGAAGGAAATTCTTGCTTAACTTTTTTTGTGTGTGTGCTGGGAAAGAATCTAATATTTCTCCACTGCAAACATCACTCTGGTTTTTAAGTATATTCTTTTCATCATATTAAAGAAGACTCATTCTGTCATTATGAAATTTGGGAATTTAAAATAAATGAGTGCTACATTTTGTTAAAAGATTTCTCTGTATCGAAATAATCATATAGCTTTAGTTAGCTTTGATGTTTATATGATCTATTATGTTAATTATCTTCTAAATAGTGTACTTTCCTTGAACAATGAAATAGAAAATAGTGAAAGCTCACATCAACGCTGCCATCCTAGCTTCTGCTTTTCATTCGTTCCTTATGAGACCCAGTATAAGTGTTCCCTCTTACTTCAGAAGTTGTAAAATAATAAATCAGTACTTCTCATCTACGTTTTGTGTCCCTAGCCAGAAAAAATCATTCTGGCAAAAGTAATGCAGTTGTAAATCAACCTCTTCTCTGTGTAGGTATTCTATCAATCACTTCCTCTCAGCAATATTTGAGAAATGATGCACAGATTAACATGTTTTTATCATAATTGTCTTAGGAGCCAAAAATAAACAAAAGCAAATAAACCTTAAAGAAATAGAGCTGTCTCCCAATAGGAAACACCAAGAATTCTCCCCTCTCTTTTTGTTATGGTTGTTGTTTGTCCTCAATTCTTGAAGAGAACTGGAAGAGAAACAGGCAAACCAGAAAAGGGAAATGAAGAATCATCTTGATTCTTGCCTTATGCAAAAGTTTTAGCAAAGTAGAATATTCCCAGAAACACCTCGTGGCCCTGGAGTCTGACACTGGTGACCTCAACACTATATTCCCTCTTCTAGCCTGGCAACTGCCCTCCTTATCTTCTCATGTTCTCTTTCACAAAATATGGGGCTGTATCAGTAAGCAAGATTCATGACCTTGAGGATAACCATGAACATGCCTGAATGGTTCAGAATCGCAAAGTATGAAAAACTCTCTATGTAGAAGGCAGAGAAAATATAACATTTATTCAGACATCAGAGTATCAGATCTCAGGACCAGCTACTCCAATTCTATATAGCAGTAGTTATATTCCAAAACCAGTAAACCCACCTTAATGTAGCAACAAGGAGACTATAACACAGTATTATAGCAAGGAACCAAATCATCCTGTAACCTTCACCCCTGCTGGGGCCTTCCTGTAATCACTCACTCACTAATCCTAACCCTCTGCTCAGCACTCTTTTCTGTAGCTCTGCCAACCCCAGCTCTCTCAATGTCTGTTCTTCAGTGCCTTCTTGATTTTGCCCTTCAGCACCCTCATTGAGTCTGCTGCCTCAATGTCTTCTTGAGTTCTGCTTCCCTTCAGTTCTGCTTCTCTTCAATTCTGTCCCTCTTCAGTTCTGGTTCTCTCACACTCTTGACTCTCCTTATATACAGTCCTAGCCGGCATCTGATTGGCTAGAACTCAGGTCTCTGATTGGCTGAATTCATGATTGACTTAGAACTCAGTGCACATACCATTGTCTCTGGTGTTAGCACTGCCCTTTAGGGCCATGAGGGGTTCACACCCAAATTGGCTTAGTACCTGGTAAGTGGAGGCTTTAGGCCTACTTACAAACAAAAGAGATATAATCAAGATTTCCCACCTAGCCCCACACGAGGCCTATTGAATGGGTGGGGAAGATCTTTCATCACATTAATACTACAGAGGCAGGGACAGCCTGCCAGTCAAAGTTAAGCTTTTTATGAGTCCCAAGATAAAAGCAAAATTCCCCAAGATATCAAATCAAGAAAACATTCAGAATATAAGCTCCTTGAGAGAAGGGATATTTTTGTCTTTGTATTCTCAGTAACTAGCACAGGATCTGACAAGTAGTAGGTGCTTTTATAAATACTTTATTGATTGATTGATTGTAACATGGATTCTTTCTGTCTCTAAACTACCTCCCCCCTTTCCAATACTGATCTCAGATTTTACTTTGGCTTGCTATTTGCAATGTTGGGTCTGACTCCATTTTGTGTTCCCTCCTCCATCTCGTAAACCCTTCTTCACTGAAGAAGGCACCCGCCAAGAATGCTCGCCAAAGAAGCCCACCAAGGAGGAAGTCTGACCACACCCGGTTCTGTACCTTATATAGCCTTAAGCAAGTAATTAACCAATTGCCAGTTTTGACTTCTGTAACATAGGCTTGCAGTTCATGTCCTTATATACCCCAGCCCAACCCCTGATCAAGGCTGCTCAATTTGGGTCTCTTACCCCTTGCAGTGTCGTGCTAATAAAATCCACTTCTAAACTGTGAACTGGGTCTCACTTGCTTATTCTTGGCACAACAGCAATTTGTAAAATTAAGCAAGTAACCAACAAACCAGCCTAGGGTGTGCTGGTAAATATTTAACAAACAGCTCTCCCCCCCCAAAAAAATCTACATATGATTCACTTTTAAATTTGATTTTCATTATTAACTTTTTCTTTATCACTTTCTTAAGTCTAGATAATCAATAAGACAATAAGTAAGGCCCTGAGTTGTAGCATTTGCCAATTTCTGAAGTGGAAATGCTCACACTAAAAATTTAACAATCAGCTATATGATCCAGTAGCAGCTGGATACAGCACATCCTCATAAGCAACCCACTTTTCTGTTAAAATATGAGAAGGAATATGTAAGTAGGAATAATAGATGGGGAATTTTATGATTTTTTAACAATTTTATTTTAGACTGAAACACTAGAACACAAATACAGAATAGAAAAAAGGAAAAAATATCACAAACTTAAATACAAAGTAAGAAAGAAAAAAGAAGTATGCTGTGTGCATAGGAAAACATCAGAGAGGATTCAAAATATGTAACAATAAACTTTCATTTCAAGAAAGCCGGTTGATATATACTGCATGTTGTATTGAGAACTGTCTATCTTTTCTTTGCTTCCTTGGAAGTTTTCTTTTGTTCTCTGCTGTGCACTTTTTTACTTTGTTCTTTTTTCCTCCCCCCACCCCCCACCTCTCCACCAAGGCTACAATTAAGTTTGGATGTTTCTCTCTCTGTCTCTCTCTGTCTCTCTCTCTGTCTCTCTCTCCCTCTCTCTCTCTCTGTCTCTGTCTCTCTCTCTGTCTCTCTCTCCCTCTCTCTCTCTGTCTCTGTCTCTGTCTCTCTCTCTCTCCCTCTCTCTCTCTCTCTGTCTCTGTCTCTCTCCCTCTGTCTCCCTCTCTTTCTGTCTCTCTCTCTCCCCCTGTGTACATATACACACACACATATACATATATAAACACACACACATACATATATAGACAAATACTTTCCCAAACAAATTCTTCTGCTCATCTTTGTTTTTGTGTTTCTGCATATCTCTTGTTTCCTATTCCTCCTGTCTCCTCTACATTACTTCTACTCAATAGTTTGCCCTTCTATTACTTGCCTACCCCCCTCCAAGGATCTCTCCCCTATTCTCCCACTCCCATAAATCTAAACATCCTTCTATATCCCCCTTTTACCTCGCCCTCCACTCTAAAGATCCCTCCCTTGTCCTCTCTCCCCACATCCCCCTAGCATTTTATTTAAATTTTATGGTTTTTAACTAGCACTTTAAATGCTGTTTCTGGGGTAAAGAAGGGAGTTTTCTATATACATAGTCAAGTGAAAGCAGAAAAATGAGAGTTAGGTAATCTAAACAATCAGTCCTGGTCAATCTGCTATTAGATTTTAAAAACAAACAAAAGAAATCAGAAAATCTTAATTGGCTGTGTGTGCTGCCCAAATCCACAAGCTATTTCATTGCCTATGCTTTGGCCATGCATGCCAGCCGCTAGAACAAACAAGACAGGCAGACTTTGTTGCACTGTTGCAGAACCAATTCCAGAACATCTGTAGTAATTCAAAGATCTCCGAACTTTGCAAGTATGTGTAATTATTCCATGGGCATACAAAATAACACTTCAAAGCAAAATGGTCCAAATAGCACGTCCCTGTGTTGCTTCCTTTGTTCCTCAAAAACAAAGGCTAGAAAATCTCACAGAACCACATAGTAGCTTGTTATCCATATCTTCCAGGTAAAGATTTTACAAATAAGGGGAAATAAATCATTCAAAGGACCAAGAGTGAAGTTGAAAGAAGGATTTTCTTTTCAATTTACTTTAGAAAATCAGTCTATTCATTAAGAAATCTTCAAAGTTGGTGCATTGAATTATTTTATTGCTATTAAGTTAATTTTTTTAAAAAAAAGTGTTTTAAATGTGATGAGCAAGCCATGATTACTGGTTTCTTTAGGAGTCTTAAGAAATACTAAGATTGTTATCAATAATAAGGACAGGAGGCTAAAAGTTTAAAGCTTCATGAATTAGTAAGCTAGAGATCAGCTCCATTTTTAATGGTTTCTAATTCTCTCCTCATAAATTTCTAATTGTCTGTACATTGAGAAAAAATTGGATTGGACAATGAAAAATGAATTACAATATCAACTTCAAGTGTTCTTCTTTTCCAAAGTTCAAACATAAATAACAGAGACATTGGAAATAAAGAATAATAGAAGTCCTCAGGGGCCAGAAAACCACATTATGAGTATTCCCTTTGTACCGAACAATACAATTCTGATTATATTAATATGTAATGTAGCTGTTGATTCCTGCAAAACTAAAGCATACTTTATTTAAAATTCATCCTTAATATAGACCCACTGATTTTGAACTCAGTCTCAAATGATATACCATTTTAGGTTAATACAAGGGGAAAAAACATTGTGAAGTTTATATCAATTTAAACTATCAGTCCAACTATTCTAGGAAGGTTTTATTCTGTCTTAAGAATCATAAAGGAAAAAGGCATGAAAGCAAAATGAATATGTACTATCTTGGGGATTACTTTCTTTGAATGAAATTCAATCAGAAAAGTGATTGCTTCTTAGACTAATATTAAGGATGGTTGTTTATAACTTGTATGACAATGGATAGAAAATGGTATTTGGCATTTCTGTTATGATGATAAAATGCCTTTTGGCTACTTTGGTGATTTTGGGAAAGTCATGTAGCCTCTCTGAGCCTCAGTTTCTACATTTTTAAAACAAAGGGACTATACTAGATGTTCTCTAAATTATCTTCCTTCTCTTGATTCTATTAGTTCTATATATATACATTGTATTTATATTGAGGTTTTTACTATGTGAGGGGAGATAAGTAAGGCAGATTTTAATATTTTCAAAATGCTTTGTTTAAGAAGCAGGGACCGAATGAATACCAACATTAATTGTAGAAATTATGTTAAATTCAGGCATTTGGTAGTGAGCAGAATTCTTATGAGAAGTAATAAGTTTGAAATGATTTCATTTTCTTAAAAGAAATGGTCATATATGTATGCTTCTATGGAGATTGTTCTGGATATGCCTAGAATTGTTCTGGAATTTAGAGAAATGCAATGAAAATCCCCAAAATGGAGATGGAACTTAAGCATGACATATACCATGGAAGGTTAAGAAATTTATCCAAGAGATGTAGATAAATGTTATTGAAAGGCCTAGGAACTTGCTCAATATAAATATCGGTGAAAACCTATGAGCTACAGTCAAGACTAGACTTGGGAAGATGAGTGGTTGGCCAAAAATATGTAATGTCCAATATGATAAAAAAAATATAGTTTTATGATGATTTAAAGAATATGCTTAAAATCTTATAAACTCAATGTCAAATTGTGTAAATCAAGTGATTAAAGAAATAAATGACACATTACATGAGTGTTTTAAAAGATTTAAACATCTTATGTAAGATGTGTTGTATGTCCACAAATTTATTTTACTTTGTTCTGTTCATTTGCATAATATTGTTTTATAGAAGGAATGCTTTTTACAAAAATTTACAATAATATAGCCTTTGTAGTTTAAAAAACATCTTTGTCATAGTGACACTGAGTTTAGGGAATACATTTCCATCCTCATTTTACAGATGAGCTAATTGAAAATGAAAGAGTTTAAATGACTTAACCAGAGTCATATAGCAAGTAAGAGAGTAGTTACTGAAACGCAGATCTTCTGATGCATGGTTAATCTATGAATCAAAAAGTACTTATTAACTGATGACCTCATGGCAGCCCTGGCAATAAAAAAATAAAACTTATTTTCTGCCCTGAAAGAGTTTATATTCTAAAAGGGGAAACAACTTGTTTGTGTGTATATATACTCATATGAATATTTACAAATGTAGTTATATATAAGTATAGGAACTAGATCTCTGATCTTAGCAGTATAGGGAACTTCTGGAAAAGGAAATGTTTTCTACCAATATGCCAATATAGAACAGTACCATGTTTGTATATTAGAGTCCTGAAGACTTGCCTATGGCAGTGAGAATTTAGAGACTTACTCAAAATCACATAGTATTCAGAGGTGGCACTTGAACCCAGGTCTTCCTAAGTTCTGATGCCATATATCTATCAAAAATCTTTCTCTGTCACTCTCTCCCCCTTCTTCTCTCTCTGTCTCTCCCTCTGTCTCTCTGTCTCTCTCTGTGTTTCTGTGTCTGTCTGTCTGTCTCTCTCTGTCTCTTTCTCTCTCCTTTGCAAGTCAAGAAATCAAGAAAGCCTCATGTGGGAGGTAACATTTGAGTTGAATTTTTCAGGAAACTATGAATTCCAAGTTGCAGATGAGAAAAGAATTGAATCCAGGTGTGGGCAACCTGCTTGGTCAAAAGCATAAAGATGAGAGATTGTTGTGTGTTTTAGAAATAGCAATTAAAGATAACAACTTGGCTGGACTGAAAGGAATCGTGATAATAATAACAAATTTGGAAAGTTAGGTTGGAGACATACTACAAAGGACATTACATGCCAGAAAGAGAAGCTTGTGGTTGTTTCTTGAGGTAATAGTGAGTAACTGGAATTTATTAAGCAAGGGAATAACATGGTCAGATTTGGACTTTAGGAGTACCGTATATGCACATAAAGGTTGGAAATATAAATCTAGGATACCTATGGGTATAGTATTTGTTATTGTTCAGTCATTTCAATTCTGTCTGATTCTGCAAATACATTTGAGATTTTCTTGGTAAAGATATTGGAATGGTTTGCTATTTTCTTCTCCAGCTCATTTTACACATGTGGAAACTGAGACAAACATGGTTAAGTGACTTCCCTAGAGTCACACAGCTAGCAATTGTCTGAGGTTTGATTTGAACTCATATCTTCCTAACTCCAGGCCCTGGACTCTGTTCATTGTACTGTGTATTTAACATTTCTTAGGCATTTCATTTTATAATACTAGTTATTCTCTTAACATTTTCAGCCACAACTTTCTCCCTGGTAGCTTTAAACTTACTGTATTTGTTTGGAGGAGAATAAGAAATTTATGAGTGTTCCGTTTATCCATTGGTTCAATTTGGTCTCCAGATGTAAGCTTGAAAGCTTCAGTATCTGCCTTTGCTAGGTATACAGTAAGAATCTTGTCCTTTTTTGAGTCTAAATAACATTTTGGTGTCATTGGTGAAAGATTTAACAAGACAAAGGAAAATTGAATGTGAGAAAGGAATGTTGAATATGATTTTCAGTGAAATCATATAAAATGTTATCATGTATATGCATATACATGTATAGAATGTTTAATTAAAAATAATAAAAAATCCCACATGTTTCTCTTCAATAAGAAGAAAAAAGGGAAAAAATAAGAGAGTACATCATGTGGAGTGTGTATATATGTATGTGTATATCCTTTTGACAAGAGAATTTTAGGGTTCCAATGTGATTTCTGGTAAAGAAATTAGAATTCATGTCTATACAAGTCAGAAAGCCCCAAACTGGCTTAGCAATATACCAGCTCCTTCTGTGAAAATGAGAACTAGATAGGTTAAAGTCAGAGTCAAATGACAGAATTTATAAGGTAATTTGGGAGGAAGGGAAGCAATAGAAAGAATTGGAAAGATATTGCCAAGGTCAAAGTGCAGAGACAGAGAGACAAGTCTGAAAAAGAGTAGCTAGCACCCTACCACTGCTGCCTTTTCCTTTTATTCCCCTGTCTAGAGTGAATGATAGAGCAAAACGATTACCAACCTCATTGCCCACTATACCCATACCAAGTTAAATTCTACTTATATGAAAACACTTCCAGGTTACCTAAAAAAAAAAAAAACCCAACAACAACAACAAAACACTTGATTTACCCTCTTTCCTTCCCAAAGCATTGAAAAACATTTTGATTTATGTAAAAATAACTGGAAAGCATTAAGGGGATTTTTTTTTGAGCTTTCCAAATAAAATACATCTTTGAATGAAAACAACCCCCCACACCCACCACCCCAATTAGGCTAAAGGTTAATTTTTTATAAATTTATAAGTGACTAAGAATAAGGGTTTTGAATGAAAGCAACCCCTGAACCATAGTTAATGATATTCCACAAACTTTTTCTTGCAATTAAGCAGTATATCTCTAGAAACACAAAAATGGAGTAAAAATGGTTTTGGTAAGGAAAGCCCAGGGAAATAGAAACAGATGTTCTACTTTCAGTGCTGGATGAAGGCTTCTTAGTGTTAGTCTGTTTCTGACACCAACGTTGCAACCATGGACAAATTACTTCACCTCTGTCAACTTCATTCCCTCATCTGTAAAATAGAATAATATTTGAACTACCCTCATGAGATTGTTGTGAGGAAAGTATTTAGCCAACTGTCATGTGCTATTTGAATGCCAGCTCCTATATTATTATTGTTGTGATCATGATCATCATCATGATCATTATCATTAAATCATTAGCAGCTCATCTTTTCAATTATGTTCAGACAGAAATGATACTGGGAAAGGTCTCTAACCTGTTGTGATTTTACTTGTAGTCTTCCATGGATTATTATTACTCTGGGGAATAAAATGACTGCTCTTTTTTGGTAAATTTAATGAAAGTATTGAGATATAAGCTCATCTTTGACAGGTTCACTGAAAGCGTCTTTTGGTCAAATCCAGTAGCATAGCAGTGTTATATGGATAATATGTACTTCAAATGGTTCCCACTAGACTTGTCCTAGTCCTCTATATTTTCAAAGCTTTTATTTATATGAGTATCTGGTAAAGCAATATCTATTATGAACATTGTTCTTAAGGTTTTATGAAACAATATTACATTAGGGCAATTGAAGGCAACATTTAGATCTCTGATAATGTTCCAATTTTAGAAAAAAAAATATTAGTTGAAATCTTAAAGATATTTTGAGATCAGTAGTATGGGAATTATTTGCCTACAAGTTCATGAAAGACAGTGATTTACCAGTGTGCGATTATAGACACCAAGTCATTTCTTCCTTTGTAATGATTAGGTTTTAAAAAATTGCAATTTAGTGCACAAATTTTTTAAGTCTAACCCTTCCATAATTTTTGGTGGTGATGACCTCACCCTTAATTGCTACTGTAAAATCATCTTCTTCCAAAAAGAAATTTGCATTACTTAGCCATTTGCTTTATAATTTTTTTTTGTTAACATACTAACCAGATATCACCCATGAAGGGTCATTGGCTTTTATTCTTGGATCTTAGGTGCTTCATTGGTTCCATCCTCAGATAAATTGCCTTCAGATATATTAGACAAATCTAATAGTATGTACCTCTTAACATCCTTTGCTATTACTCTGTGCAGTGACATCAACTTGTTCCAAAAATGTTACTGTGGGCTTATGACTTGTTTATTAGTTCCTCTTCCAATGTCTATCAATCCTATTCCTTTTTAGGCAGAAATTTTCATCTTGCTGTAGTTAATTTAGAAACACCTTATTCTTCTCCAGGGAGGGAAAAATGAGCTTAAAGCTCTCAGGGAGAAAACTGTGACTGAAAATGTTCAGAGAAATACTGGTATTCTGAAATTAAAGTCAAGTGGAATGAAAATGTCCGAGTTTATACTCACACACATACATACATGCAAATTATACATGCATATATGACTATATGAAGGTGGGTGTTTGTATATATATATATACCTTTCTTAATATACTGAGCTGAAAGTTCACTTTTAAAATGTATAAAGCATTCAAATTAAAATCTATATGATAATACTTAAATGTAAAGTTAATTACTCTGTTAAGTAGAGAAAGATGAATATTTCTGCATAAAAATGAGGAGGATTGATAGACATTGGCAAAGGAAAGTGAGAACTCAGAAAGACATTAGCTTAAAAAGGCCAAGGTCTCCCACTGCATCCTGGGCCATCTCCAGTTGTCCTGGTCTATATCTAGCTACTGGAACCAGATGGCTCTGGAGGAGAAAGTAAGGCTGCTGACTTTGTGCAGCTCTCTCTCACTTAAATCACTTGCAAGTCATGGCATTATCTTCCTGATGTCATGGTCATCTTCTAGAATGAAGGACAAATCACATAACTTGATTTTGCTGTATATATTTGTTGTATATGAATAAGCCATGAGTGCAGAACTAAGAAAAAGGTTTTGTGATGATACAGTTATTAATGGACCATATTACTGTACTCTTAGGTAACATGTTTAGTTATTATTTAATCAACAATAAGTTGCTCTTTACAACTTTGTAACTTTTTGGTACACACCTCTTATTCCTTGGTCAATATAAATTTTCTTAATGGACTGTATTTGGAGAGCTGATTGGTGTTCTCATCTTTTAGTACAAGCTATATTATGTTTCTCTTAAGAAAGGTAAGATTGTGAAAATTGAAATTGAAGTTTTATTTCATACAAAGCAAATTTATAAAGATGAAAACAAAATGTAAATAACTAATATTGAAAAGATTGTAGAAAGGCTTTATGTCTAATGTATGACATGTTAATAACTATAATGATAAATGAAGGTGAGGTAAAAACAAAACAGATTGGTAAAATATATTAAAAGAAATATGAGATGAAGCAAAGCAGGTAAGATGTTCTGTTAGTAATACTTATAAATGGAAACATTTGAGCTAATAATTAGAGGTCTTAGTTGGACTTGTTTGTTTTCTGTTTTTCAGAGAAGTTAGTTTCTGCAAATTCTATACATATAACTGTTCTTCCATTTATTTTACTAGCAGCAAGCAATTATAATTTTTAAAATTTAGTTTTCAACATTCATTTCCACAAGATTTTTAGTTACAAATTTTCTCCCCATCTCTACCTTCCCCCCACCCCAAGATGGCATGTATTCTGATTGCCCCTTTCCCCAGTCTGCCCTCCCTTCTGTCACTCCACTCCCCCCACCCCATCCCCTTTCCCCTTACTTTCTTGTAAGACAAGATAGATTTCTATACCCCATTGCCTATATATCTTATTTCCCAGTGGCATGTAAAAAAATTTTTTTAACATTTGTTTCTGGAACTTTGAGTTCCAAATCCTCACCCTTCTTCCCTCCCCACCCACCCTCCTTGACAAGGCAAGAAATTCAATATAGGTTATACCTGTGTCATTATGCAAAACACTTCCCTAATAGTCATGTTGTAAAAGAGTAACTATTTCCCTCCGTCCTATCCCATCCATCACCCATTTATTCAATTTTTTTCCTTTGACTCTGTCCCTTTTCAAAAGTATTTGCTTTTGACTTCCTCCTCCCTCATCTGCCCTCCCTTCTATCATCGCCCCCTCCCCTTATTCCTTTCCCCCCTACTTTCCTGTAGGGTAAGATACCAAATTAAATGTGTATGTTATTCCAACCTAAAACCAAATTCTATGAGAGCAAGGTTCACTCATTGCCTTTCATCTACCCCCTCTTCCCTTCCATTATAACACCTTTTTCTTGCCACTTTTATGTGAGATAATTTACCTCATTCTATCTCTCCCTATCTCCTCCCAATATATTCCTCTCTCACCCTTTAATTTTATTTTTTCATAATCATTTTCATAATCATTTCTTCATAATCAACTCACCCTGTGCCCTCTATCTATGTATATGTATATTCCCTTCAACTACCCTAATACTGAGAAAGGTCTCAGGAGTTACAAATATCATCATTCCATGTAGGAATGTAAACAAAACAGTTCAACTTTCATAAGTCCCTTATGATTTCTCTTTCCTGTTTACCTTTTCATGCTTCTCTTGATTCTTATATTTGAAAGTCAAATTCTCTATTCAGCTCTGGTCTTTTCATCAAGAACACTTGAAAGTCCTCTATTTCATTAAAAATCCATATTTTGCCCTGAAATATTATACTCAGTTTTGCTGGGTAAGTGATTCTTGGTTTAATCCTAGCTCCTTTGATTTCTGGAATATCATATTCCAAGCTCTTTGAGGCCTTAAGGTAGATGCTGCTACATCTTGTGTTATCCTGCTTGTGTTTCCACAATACTCAAATTGTTTCTTTCTGGCTGCTTGCAATATTTTCTTATTGACCTGGGAACTATGAAATTTGGCTACAATATTCCTAGGAATTTTTTTTTTTGTGATCTTTTTCAAGAGGCGATTGGTAGATTCTTTCCATTTCTATTTTACACTCTGGTTCTAGAATATTGGGGTTGTTTTACTTGAATTTCTTGCAAGATGGTGTCTAGATTCTTTTTTTGATGGTAGCCTTCAGGTAGTCCAATAATTTTTAAACTATCTCTCCTGGATCTGTTCTGAAGATCAGTAGTTTTTCCAATGAGATATTTTTACATTGTCTATCATTTTTTCATTCTTTTGGTTCTGTTTTATAATTTCTTGATTTTTCATAAAGTCACTAGCTTCCACTTGCTCCATTAGAATTTTTAAGGCATTATTTTCTTCTGTGATCTTTTGGACTTCTTTTTCCATTTGACTAATTCTGCCTTTTAAGGCATTCTTCTCCTCATTGGCTTTTTGGACCTCTTTTGCCATTTGAGTTAGACTATTTTAAGGTGTTATTTTCTTCAGTATTATTTTAGGTCTCCTTTAGCAAGATGTTAACTTGTTTTTTTCATGATTTTCTTGCATCACTCTCATTTCTTTTCCCCATTTTTCCTCTGCTTCTCTTACTTGATTTTCCAAATCCTTTTCAAGCTCTTCCATACCCTGAGACCAAGTCACATTTTTATTGGAGTCTTTTAATGTAGGATCTTTGACTTTGTAGACTTCTTCTGGCTGTATGTTTTGATATTCTTTATCACCGAAGTAAGATTCTATAGTCTGAGTCTTTTTACACTGCCTGCTCATTTTCCCAGCCAATTATTTGACATCTGAGTATTTTGTCAGGGTATGCTTTCAGATTGGAGAGTACTCTGTCCCAAGCTTCAGGGGTTTTGCACTGCTGTTTTCAGAGCTACTTGTATTCTGAAGTGGTATGATACTCCTCTACTGGCCTGTGCTCTGGTCTGTGAGTGCTGTCAAACACTCTTCTCTGCTGTGTAACTGGCAGGAGAACTCCCTTTCCACAGCCATCACAAGCTCTGCCACACCAGCCTTCCGCCACCCCCAAGGACTGCCAACCAGGACTGTGACCCAGATCCAAGCAGGGCAAAGCAAGAGAAACCTGCCTTAGCACCAGCAAAGAGATTCCTGCACTCCTACTCTGATCAGGCACTTGATCCCCCCACTGTCTGTGGGCCTGGAGCTCTGGAAGCAGCTACCACTGCTGCTGCCACTGTAGCTGCAGCCACCTCTGCCACCAGGGCTAGGGCCAGACCTCTCTCACCCAGGTCCAACAGTTTTCCCCCTGACCTCCTCTGTTGTCTTTGGCATTTGTGGGTTTAGAAGTCTAGAAACTGCCACAACTCCTAGTGATTCAGTGCTGTTTTAACAATCCAGCTAGCAGCTTCTGCTAGCAGCTCCTGTGGGGGCATAAGATCCCCCCACAGCCAGCTGACAGTAGGCAGGAGGCTGCCGAGAAAGCACAGGTTCTTTTTATCTGCTTAAACAAGGAAAGCACAGTGAAGGGGGTGACCAGCTTACTTTAATCCAGCATTCAGTTAGCATACAGACAACATTCATTTAGTTCAGGGGGAAAATGCCAGCATTCAGTTAACATTCAGTTAGTTCAGGGGAGCAAAGAGACAAGCATCAAGAGACAGACCAAATACAGTTTCATTCACTTACTTCAGGGGAAAAAACCAGCACCCTGAGGTTCAAAGCATTCATTTAGTTCGGGGGAAATGAACTAGCACCCTGAACCTCAAAACCAAAATACAAACAAATTACAAATATCAACAGACAGACCCAATACAATTCATAGTTACCAACATCTGGGGTCAGCCCAAGAGAAAGGGCTGGCCCAGAGTCACGATCGCCGCTGCTCCCACACCAACCGGAAAAGGAAAGAGGGCTCTTCAAGCTGTCCTCTCCCCTCTTATAGAGTTTTTGACATCATCAAGCACCACCTGAATGACCAGGGCCAATTGGTTCTTGAGTTGGCCCCTCCCCCTAGCGTAGACTAGGTTAACACCCAATAGGGCATGGCTCTGGAGTTAACACCTCCTCTCAGCCAGCCTCATGACTCATCACACAGGAAGTTCTCTTCTTTCTGGCATGGTTTCTGGGCTTCCTGCCCTGGAAGAGAAGCCCCAGTGCCCAGCGAGGCTCCATGAGGTAAGCTGAGTCACTCAAAGAAAACAAAGGCCATTCTGGCCACAAGTGCCCTGAAGCCTGCTCGGCCTGTGACCTGGTCTGTCCTGGTGCAGCTGTGAGCAATTTTTAATTTTCTTATTTGATGCAATACAAATATTTATTGTGTTAGAATTTTTGTGACCACATAAATAAGCAGAAATGTCACATGTCCTCCTTTAGAGGTTCTCTCTTTTTTGAATTTCTTTGCTTTTTTAGCATCCTCTATTAAAGTCCCCACGCCCAAGCTCATCCCATGGCATTTTTTTTAACATGACTGATATCATGTATTACCTTAAGCTACCTTCCAATTACTGATTTTTTAAAAAGTCTAGAATTGTTTTTTATACATTTGTTTTTCAGAAATATGACAAATTTTTTTTTTGTCGTTGCTTTTAACCAAGCAATATGGCATTCCTATATATGTTTCATGAACCTGCTAGATATTGCTATAGCTTATGATGCCTTCCTGCTAATCTTCAATAGCTCTCTCAAATTGTTATGCAACAACAATTTGGGGTGCTTGTGCTAAGGGCTATTTCTTGATAACTCTACTTATGGTTCTTACCATGGGAATATTTGTCTACTCTAGTGGTCAGTGCCATATACACTGAAGCATTTCTAGTGGATATTAGCATTTCTGATTTATTCCATTGCATATTGTCTTCTTATGGCACAAGAAGAAAGAGGGGCAATTCTTGATCCACTGATCTCCAAGTCAAGCTCATCATGATAGCAGTTGTAACTCAGGATGACTATGTTTGGGGACAGGCAGGTGGGACTGTATGTAGAGCAGCAGGCCTAGAGTCAGGAAGACCCTAGTTCAAAGCCAGCTTCAGACACTAGCTGTGTGACTGTGGACAAGTCATTTAACCTTGTTTGCCTCAATTTCCTCACCTGTAAAATGAGCTTAAGAAGGAAACAGCAAACCACTCTGAAATCTTTGCCAAAAACCAATGAACTGACCAACCAATCAACCAACCAAACCAACAAACTAAAAACAAATGGGTTTATGAAGAGTAGGGTACAACTGAAAAGACTGAGCGACAGCAGCAGTCTTTGCTTCTCCTGCTCCAATCTATTTCTTAGATTCATAGGAACAGTTCTATCACCCTGGCCAGGGTGTTCCTAACCTAATTAATGGTATCTCTAGTGTCCAAATGGCCTCTGTTTTGTGACTCTTGATAAGGGTTGGGGACTGGAGAAGAGAAAAGGAAGGGATAAGCATTTAGCAGGTACCTGCTGTGTGCTAGGCCATGTGCTAAGTGCTTTACAGATATTATCTCAGATGATCCTCATAATAAACCTGTGAGGTAGGACCTATTATCATCTCCATTTGGGGTTGATGAAATTGAGGCAGACAGAAGTTAAGTAACTATTAAGTATCTTAGGTAGGATTTGAATTCAGGTTTTCCTGATTCTGCAGCTGTGGATAGAGTGCTGGGCCTAGAGTCAGAAGTCTCATCATCCTGAGTTCAAATCTGGCTTAGACACTTACTGGTTATGGGACCCTGGGCAAGTCACTTAACTGTTTGCCTCAGCTTCTTATCTGTAAAATAAGCTAGAAAAGGAAATGGCAAACCACTCCAGTATTTTGCCAAGAAAACTCTGAATGGGGACAAAAGTCAGACATGACTGAAAAAGGACTGAACAACAACTTCCTGAGATTAGGCCCAGCACTCAGTCCACTACTTTACCTAGTTGCCTCTGTGTAGGCCACTCTGGTGGCCTCATTGAATACAGAGGCCCAGATATACATACCCCTGAGATTCAATCCCTTATTTTACCATTTACTCCAACTTTCAATTTCTATTTTACCCTCTGGTTCTAGAATATTAGGACAATTTTCCTTGAAAATTTCTAGAAAGATGATGTCTAGGCTCTTTTTTTGATCATGGCTTTCAGGTAATCCAATAATTTCTCTCCTGGATCTATTTTTCAGGTCAGTGGTTTTTCCAATGAGATATTTCACACTGTCTTCCATTTTTTCATTCCTTTGGTTCTGTTTTATAATATCTTGATTTCTCATCAAGTCACTAGCTTCCACTTGCTCCAATCTAATTTTTAAGGTAGTATTTTCTTCAATGGTCTTTTGGACCTCCTTTTCCATTTGGCTAATTCTGCCTTTCAAGGTATTCTTCTCCTCATTGGCTTTTTGGAGCTCTTTTGCCATTTGAGTTAGTCTATTCTTTTTTTTTTGTTTGTTTTTTGTTTTTTTCTTTTTTTTTTAATTTAAATTTATTTATTTAACATATTTGGTTTTCAGCATTGATTTTCGCAACAGTTTGAATTACAAATTTTCTCCCCATTTCTACCCTCCCCCCCACTCCAAGATGGCTTATATTCTGGTTGCCCTGTTACCCAGTCAGCCCTCCCCTCTATCACCCCCCTCCCCTCTCATCCCCTTTTCCCTTCCTTTCTTGTAGGGCAAGATAAATTTCTACACCCCATTGCCTGTGTATCTTATTTTTTAGTTGCATGCAAAAACTTTTTTTTTTGAACATCTGATTTTAAAACTTTGAGTTCCAAATTCTCTCCCCTCTTCCCTTCCCACCCACCCTCCCTAAGAAGTCAAGCAATTCAACCTAGGCCACACATGTATTATTATGTATAACCCTTCCACAATACTCATGTTGTGAAAGGCTAACTACATTTTGCTCCTTTTCAACCCATCCTGCTTTATTGAATTTTCTCCCTTGAACCTGTCCCCTTTCCAAAGTGTTTGTTTTGATTACCTCCACCCCCATCTGCCCTCCCCTCCATCATCCCCCCCCCTTTTATTTTTTTTTTATCTTCCTCCCTCTTCTTTCCTGTGGGGTAAGATACCCAACTAAGTATGTATGGTATTCCCTCTCAGGCCAATTCTGATGAGAGCAAGGTTCACTCATTCCTCCCTCACCTGCCCTCTCCCCTCCTCCCACAGAACTGCTTCCTCTTGCCACCTTTATGCGAGATAATCCACCCCATTCTATCTCTCCCTATCTCCCTCTCTCAGTATGTTGCTCTCTCATCCCTTAATTTCATTTTATTTCTTTTAGATATCTTCCCTTCATCTTCAACTCACCCTGTGTCTGCTCTCTCTCTTTTACATATATATATATATATATATATATATATGAACACACATATATATATACACATACATACACATACATACATATACACATAGATATATACATACATACACATTCACTTATATAAATACATAAACATATACATATATATATATGCATATTCCCTTCAACTACCCTAATACCGAGGTCTCATGAATCATACACATCATCTTTCCATGTAGGAATGTAAACAAAACAGTTCAACTTTAGTAAGTCCCTTGCAATTTCCGTTTCTTGATTACCTTTTCATGCTTCTCTTGATTCTTGTGTTTGAAAGTCAAATTTTCTATTCAGTTCTGGTCTTTTCACTGAGAAAGCTTGAAAGTCCTCTATTTTATTGAAACTCCATATTTTGCCTTGGAACATGATACTCAGTTTTGCTGGGTAGGTGATTCTAGGTTTTAATCCTAGCTCCATTGACCTTCAGAATATCGCATTCCAAGCCCTTCGATCTCTTAATGTAGAAGCTGCCAGATCTTGGGTTATTCTGATTGGGTTTCCACAATACTCAAATTGTTTCTTTCTGGCTGCTTGTAGTATTTTCTCCTTGATCTGGGAGCTCTGGAATTTGGCAACAATATTCCTAGGAGATTTCTTTTTGGGATCTATTTGAGGAGGCGATCGATGGATTCTTTCAATTTCTATTTTGCCCTGTGGCTCTAGAATATCAGGGCAGTTCTCCTTGATAATTTCTTGAAAGATGGTATCTAGGGTATTTTTTTGATCATGGCTTTCAGGTAGTCCAATAATTTTTAAATTATCTCTCCTGTATCTATTTTCCAGGTCAGTGGTTTTTCCAATGAGATATTTCACATTGTCTTCCATTTTCTCATTCCTGTGGTTCTGTTTTATAATATCCTGATTTCTCATAAAGTCACTAGCTTCCACTTGCTCCAATCTAATTTTCAAGGTAGTATTTCCTTCAGTGGTCTTTTGGACCTCCTTTTCCATTTGGGTAATTCTGCCTTTCAAGGCATTCTTCTCCTCATTGGCTTTTTGGAGCTCTTTTGCCATTTGAGTTAGTCTGTTTTTTAATGTGTTGTTTTCTTCAGCGTATTTTTCAGTATTTTTTTGGGTCTCCTTTAGCAAGTCATTGACTTGTTTTTCATGGTTTTCTTGCATCCTTCTCATTTCTCTTCCCAATTTTTCCTCTACTTCTCTAACTTGCTTTTCCAAATCCTTTTTGAGTTCTTCTATGGCCTGGGGCCAGTTCATGTTTTTCTTGGAGGCTTTTGTTGTAGGCTCTATGACTTTGTTGTCTTCTTTAGGCTGTATATTTTGGTCTTCTTTGTCACCAAAGAAAGAATCCAAAGTCTGAGACTGAATCTGGGCATGTTTTCGCTGCCTGGCCATATTCCCAACCAACTAACTTGACCCTTGAGTTTTTCAGTGGGGTATGACTGCTTGTAGACTAACGAGTTCTATGTTCCACGTTTGGGGGGGAGGTGCCAGCTCTGTCAGACCCGCACTGCTCCTTCCCCAAGAACCCCCAACCTGAACTGGGCTTAGATCTTTGGCAGGCTGTGCATCCCTGCTCTGATCCGCCACTTAATTCCTCCCACCATGTGGGCCTGGAGCCGGAAGTAACAACAGCTGTAGCTGCCCCACCTCCGCTGCCCCCAGGGCTGGAAGCCGAACCGCAAACTCCTTCCACTCCCACAGCTTTTCCCACTAACCTTCTCCGCAGTCTTTGGTGTTTGTGGGTCGAGGGGTCTGGTAACTGCCGCAGCTCACTGATTCAGGGCGCTAGGGCCCCCTCTGCCCGGCTTCTGGCCTGGATGATCCACGCCGCTCAGGCTGGGCTCTGCTCCACTCCGTTCCCAGCTCCCAGCTCCCAGCTCCCAGCTCCGTGTGGAATAGACCTCACCCAGAGACCATTCAGGCTGTCCTGGGCTGGAGCCCTGCTTCCCTCTGCTGTTCTGTGGGTTCTGCCATTCTAGAATTGGTTCAGAGCCATTTTTTATAGGTTTTTGAAGGGACTCGGTAACAGAGCTCACTCTAGTCCCTGCTTACCAGCTGCCATCTTGGCTCCGCCCCCTGGGTTAGTCTATTCTTTAAGGTGTTATTGTCTTCAGTATTTTTTTGGGTCTCCTTTAGCAAGTCATTGACTTGTTTTTCATGGTTTTCTTGCATCACTCTCACTTCTCGTCCAAAATTTTCCTCTACTTCTCTTACTTGCTTTTCCAAATCCTTTTTGAGCTCTTCAGTGGCCTGAGACCAATTCGTATTTTTCTTGGAGGCTTTTGATGTAGACTCTTTGACTTTGTCGACTTCTTCTGGCTGTATGTTTTGGTCTTCTTTATCACCAAAAAAGGAATCTAGAGTTTGAGTTTGAGTCTGCATCTGAGTCTGAGTTCGTTTTTGCTGCCTGTTCATGTTCCCAGCCAACTACTTGACCCTTCAGCTTTTTGTCAGGATAAGCTTTAGGGTCCAAGCACTGCTGTTGCTGTTTTCAGAGCTACTTCTATTCCACTGTCACCCCAGGCTCTGTTCCAGCAGCGCTCCTCCTCCTCTAAGAACCGCTGACCAGGACCACAGTCCAGATCCAAGCAGGGCAGAGCAAGAGAATGTGCCTTTGTGCCCACAAAGCACTCCTTGCACTCCCGCTCTGATCCACTGCTAGATTCCTCCCACTGTGTGAGCCAGGGACTCAGGAAGCAGCTGATGCTGGAATTCTGGAAGCAGCCTTAGGAGCTTCCTGCTGCTGCTACCACCACTGCTGCATCACCTTCTCCACCCCCAAAGCTGGGGGCTGGACTGCTCTGAATTGGATCCTGCAGTTTCCCCCTAACCTGCTCTTTGGTGTTTGTGGGTTGCGAAGTCTGGTAACTGCCACAGCTCACTGTTTCATGGCCCCAAGGCCCGTTCTGGCTGGCTGATTCCCGGTCTGGTTTGTCTCAGCACAGCTCACGCTGTGCTGCCCTCTGCTCTCAGCTCCATGCCATAGACCCTTCCTGGTGACCATCCAGGCTCTCCTGGCCTGGAGACTTGTTTCCCTCTGCTATTTAGTGGGTTCCACAGCTCTGGAATTTGTTCAGAGCCATTTTCTACAGGTGTTTGTAGGGATTTGGGGGAGAGCTTAAGCAAGTCCCTGTTCCTGCCACCATCTTGGCTCCGCCCCACCTCAACTTGTTCTTCTAAATCTTAACTATTGATTGCTGCAGTGCTCGTGTGTACTCAGATACTAAAAGAGGTCTGTGAATTCACTAATTTGAATGTTCTTTTAAATGGTATATGTGCTTCTCCATTCTTGTATGATTCTGGCAATGTATTTTGTAAGTTCATCACAAAGGGTCTGCCCAATGTGCCAGTGGCTTTCTCCATTTTCCCTGTTTTTTTTCCCATATATTTTTGTCATCAACATGATGCCAGGAGAGCACTCAAGCTGTCCTTCCTAGCCCTTGCCATATGACCAGATCATCTTCTCTTCCTATAATACTGTTCCCTGATGACATCTATGCTCAGGTTATTCTTACGGCCTGCACACACCCAACATGAGCATACTCATTGTCTTTAGTATGATGTTAATTTTCAATTCTTTTGATAACATTATGCTTCATGTTTCACAACTCTACAGCATTAAAAGGGCAAGCCTTTCCTCCCCAGATGTTGGGAGCAATTAAAACAGCTTTGAAATTTCTAAAAGCCCACAATTTTCCTGGTTAATTCTGCCCATATCTTATAGTCTATTTGTATTGTTTTTGCCTAGATTGTAAATTCCTGTCTACAGTAAACTGTCTACATTGGCCACAAGTTTTGACACATTCTACCATGCTGACAAGGTTTCAACTATGACCCTGACTATAGATTGTGTTTTTTGATCACCATCCTAGATAAGTATGCAGAGGCTCATCTCCAGTTAGCAACCATTGATGGTGAACATTTTGGTCATGTAAGTCCATGAAACAAAGGAGAAAAGTTCAAAGTGCTCTTCCTGAGTATAAAATAAATAGTTGTGAACCTTAGTTAAATCCATTCTTACTAAAATTACAAATCAAATCTTAAGCCGCTTCCTTAATTTAAAACAAATAAAAATTATTATATTTGCATAATACTTTAAGGTTTGAAAGATTTTTATCTTCATAAGTCATAAGTAGATAGAGTATTATTATCCCCATTTTACAAATGAGGAAATTCAGTGCAATTCAATAATTTCTTTTTGGATACACAACTAATAAATATCTGAAATGAGAATACAATTATGTTTGTAGTCTTGACCTTATGATGTGCTGTCTCTTATTGATTAGGAGGTAAAGGGAACTGTCCTGGATTTGAAATCAGAAAGACCTGAGTTTAAAAGCAAGATAAAACCAAACAAACCTTAACTCAAAGCAAAAACCCTCAGAAACTTCATTAATGGTCAGCCCTAGGCAAGTCTTCTTACCTAAGTCTCCATTTCCTCATTTGTAAAGTGGGGATTAAAATAATAACTCCTCCCTCCCAAGGTTGTAGTGAGGACCAAAGGAGATTAGCATGTTGCAAAGAACTATGTAAATGTAGCTATTGTTATTGTTATCAATTGGACTAATCACATGATAAATCAGAAAGTTGTTATTTAGTGTTTTGGTTAACCTTTTTATAAAAGCTGGACTTTTGGAGGGACATTCTTCAAATGAAATTTTTGTTACTTTACCATGAAAATGCCATCATTTACTTATCAAACCCAGTCATTAACATTTAAATGTTTTGTGTAAGAGAGGAAAAACATTTTACATAAAATTAGTCATTTGGGAATGTATTGGGTAAAAGAGGGAAGAATATCACAATGAGGGAAAAGCATTATCTTTAGTGTCAGAAGTAGAAGGATTGGAGGTTATGTCCAATAATAGAGTTATAGAGGTCTGAGTTTCAGATAGAGTACAGGGGCAGAAGATGGGTAAACTCTGAAACAGTAGTTTCTCAGTGTGTGATCTGTGGACCCTTGGCAGTCCTCACAACATTTTTCACAACATTAAAAACTATTTTCATAATAATACTAAGGCATTTTAATTTCTGATGGGGTAAATATCAATAACCCATGTAAACAAAAGCTTTTTTGGAGTGTCTTCCAATATTATCAAGAGTATAAAGAAGTCCTGACCCCAAAGAGTTTGCAAACCACTGCTCTAAAGTGTGGGGATGCTGGGATGTGGCTAGAGTAAAGTAGTTTGTGACTACAAAGTTAGAACTATGCTGCCATATAGATTGATCTCACTCTGATTGCTAATCTGAAGAGAATCATTAATAATGATACTACTTGGTAGAATTCACTAAGGTTTGCAAAGCACCTTGTGAAGTAGGTGCTGTATTTTCCCACATTCTACAGATGAGAAAACTGAGGCTAAGTACTTAAGTGATTTATCAAGAGTCACACAACTAATACATTCCAGAGGCATAATTTGAACTGGGTTCTTCCTGATTGTAAGTCTAGCTGTTTCTCTGGATGTGGATGGCATTTTCCATCATGAGTCTTTTGGAATTGTTTTAAGTTTACTGGTACTATTTCAACAACCTTCTTATTGGTATTTCCCTCAAGCTCTCCCTGTTCCAAACCATCCTCCATTCTGCTGCTAAAGTGATTTTCCTGAAGTGCAAATCTGATCATGTCCCTCCCCTAGTCAATAAAATTCAATAACTCCCTATTACCTCCAGGTTCAAATATAAAATCCTCAATTTGGCAATTAAAACTCTTCACAATGTGGCCTTTTCCTACCCTTCAAGTCTTCATGTACTTTATTTCTCTTCATGTCCGGAAGAGCAAAGCCACACTAGTGGTGGTTTTTCCTTGCACACAATACTCCATCTCCCATCTCTTTCCCTTTACTTTGCACATCCCCCATGTATTCCTCGTCTCTGACTCTTAGTTTCTATGACTTTCTTTCAAGATCATCTATGATATTTCTATGTTTCTTAGTTTCTATGACTTTCTCCAATATCATCTTAACTTCTGCAGGAGGCCTCTCCTTGTCTCACTGTTATCACTACTTACCCCTCTGAAACTAAGCTCTTATTTCTTCTATCTCCCTAATTATTTTCATATGTTTCCTGCATTAGAATATGAGCTCCTTTAGGGCAGGAGCTATTTTTGCTTTTCGTTGTATTTCTGTTGCTTAGCACAGTGCACTTTACCTATTAAGTACTTAATAAATGCTAACTTAAATATACTTAATGAATGCCGATGGTCATATATATGGATATGTATATGTGAATATATGTATGAATGTATGTATGCATGCATTTTCCCTCAGAACAGACCTCTAAAGTTTGAGAGCTTATTTTTAAATGGTATGAATTAAGAAGGAGATACTGAAGGGATGGTCACTTTGCTTGAATCAGGAGCATTGGGCAAGAAGGGGAGAGGTATAGACCTTCCAAGTGGAGGAAAGGCTGATAGGCTGGCATGGCTACTTTGGGTGCCTTGGGAGGAAGACATCATCAAGTTAACAAAGAGGGGTGCTGAAATAAGAGAAGGGAGAATGCTAAAGAGAGACTGTTCCCACTTCACAACCTGATCTAGGCTACCCTAACTATAACAACCAAATTAAATTTTTCAGGAGTAGATCATTTGTCTATCAGATAAAATGAATTATGTTCTTTCAGAGCAGATATAAAAAAAAAGGCAGAATTGCTCCTTACTTGCTGATTTAGGCATGTTTTGCTCCAGATCAACGAGAACTCCTTAATAATAGCTTTCAAAGGAACAAAGCACATGGAGTTCTATCCCTATCATAGGAAAAAAACAGCAACAACTAATATCAGAAATAGACCAGTGGGGGGAGGGGTTACTTCTCAATGCATTAATTCAATGTAGGTGCATAGTCTTTTTTCCCCATTCCTTTTTTCTCCACTAAATCCCTCCACCGACTCATTTAAGTCAAGCCGCTGACATTTGGATCAATGAGAGCATGAATGTAGTTGGACTGATTTGGTAAATGGCTGCTCTGGCAAGGACTGGGCTCACTTATTATTCAAACTGAAACAACTTTTTTTTTTTGTGAGAAAGCGAGGGAACATCGTCTGCTTATTTTCATTATTTTCTGAGATGTGTTGAAAAGGCTTGTAGCTCACTTTAAAGCCTAAGTTGCTGCCTTGGCCATTACTCCTCACCATTATGCTAAAAATCAGTTCGAGGAAATAAGTAGCTGGAGAAATGTTCTCACCCTATCTTGTGAGCAAGAAAGTATTTACAGAAAGTGGGGTGGACTGAGATGAAGATGGGAACATGAGGGATGTTTATGTTATTCTTTGAGATAACATATCATATGTACTTTAGAGAGTTCTGCTCTGAGGGAAAATGCATGTATACATACATTCATACATATCTGTATATATGACCATCTGTAAAGAATGATCTTAGGGGAGACCAAGATGAATCCCATGAATATATGGAGGAGAGTTAAGAGGTTGTGTATAGTAGTCATGTAGCATTTATCGAATTTCACTGCTGAAAGACCACTGCATCTGGAATCAAAGGACCTAGGTTCTAATCAAATCCCTTATGATTACTACTCTGTGACAATGGGCACATCACAAGCTCTGTGGGCTTCAATACATTTGTAGAATGAGGGCCTTGGACTAGATGGCTTTGGTGTTCCCTTCATATTCTTTATTTAAAAAAAATGTAATATCTATTCTCATCTCTTAGGCCCTACAAAAACAGGAAAGGGCCAACTTTGACTAGTGCAGCTAAGTTTACTGGCCCCTACTCTAGACATATCATTTGTCGCTGTTCAGTCTCTTTTGACTTGTCATGACCTCATTTGAGTTTTCTTGGCAAAGATATTGTAGTGGTTTGCCATTTTTTTTTCTCCAGCTCATTTTACAGATGAGGAAACTGAAGCAAACAGGGTTCAGTGACTTGCACAGGGTCACAGGGCTAGTAAGTATCTGAGGCCTGATTTGGTCACAGGGAGATGAATCTTCCTAATCCTGACATATCATTGATGATCTTAATTCTCAGAAGCATAATTACTCTTTCTCTTGGTCAGTGGGTCTTTTTAGATTGTATTCCAGATGCTCCAACTGAACCATTTCCTTGTTCTTTCTTCCCATAGCAACAATTCTGACAACACACTAGGCAATTTCATTTATAGTGTGTTTTGGAGACTTACAGAAAGATTTCCCCGCCCCCCGCCACCCCACATCACTACTTAACCAAAATCTCTCTCCAATTTACTTGGCATTATGCTTGAAATTATATCATAACTCTTTTCTGGCATTGTTGCTGACAAGTATCTCTTTAAAATATTCATATTCAATGACTATGACCTCTGGGATGGATCATATCTAAGTTTTCTGAAGAACAAGCTAAAGTTCAGATAAAGTTATTTCTGGTTTGATTACAGAGTAATGACTTTTTCAGAGCAATTTTTGAAGACTATCTATTAAGTTTTAGAGAGTTTGCAATCCACATCGAGGGAAGGCATACAAGAATGAAATTTTAAATCCTTGAAACACTAAAGTATTATGCTATTGCAATAGAATCCTTAGTGGCCCCCCTATCTATTGTTTCTAATCCACCCCATTGTTTTTCTTCAGTCATGTCTGACTCTTTGTGACCCCATTTGGGGTTTTCTTGGCAAAGATACTAGAGTGGTTTGCCATTTTCTTCTCCAGTTCATTTTACAGATGAAGAAACTGAAGTAAATAGGATTAAGTGTCTATCCCAGGGTCACATAGCTAATAAATGTCTGAGGCCAGGTTTGAACTTGGGTCTTCTTGACTTAAGGCCTGGTGTTCTGTCCACTGTACCACCTAGCCGCCCATCATCCACCCCATACAAAACTCCTGGAATAATCTTTCTGGAGCATAGCTTTTATTATTATTTTAATGTATTTTTTTTATTTAGGATGGCAATTGGGGTTAAGTGACTTGCCCAGGATCACACAGCTAGTAAATATTGAAGGTCAGATTTGAAGTCAGTCCCTCATGACTCCAAGGTTGGTGCTCTGCATCATCTTGCTGCCCCCATAGATTTTATTATATTATGTTCTTCAGAACCTTCGATGGCTTTCTGTCATCTACCAAATAAAGTTTAAATTTCTTGTTTTTACATTCAAAGGTCTCCATCTTCTAGGTGCACTCTACTTCCAACTAAATAGGACTCTTCATCATCCCTTAAATCAATCATTCCACCAATCAACAGATTTATTAAGCATATGTCAGGTTCTGTTAGTTGTTAGGGATATAAATGAAATGGAAACATTCCTTGACCTTAAGGAGCTTAAAGTCTAGCTGAAGGTCATGTACAAATATAGGCATGTATGGGCTTCATGTAGAAGATTGCTCCTCAGCTGAACCTTGAAGGAAAGTTAATACTTCAGAGAGGAGTTGAGGACAGTGGACATTCTGGGCGGGAGGCACAACCAGTGCAAAGTCACAGAGGTGAAAGATGAAATGGAAGGGACCACAAATAGTAGGATGACTAATTTGGCTGAACATGGAGGGTAACATAGAGGTAGAAAGTGAGATTTGGGCAAAGTTTGGTGGGTTTTAAATGTCAACTAGAGGTGTTTATTTTTGCTTTTAGAAGTAATAGGGAGGCACTAGAATTTATTGAACAGGAGAATGACATGGTAAAATTTTTGCCCTAGAAAAACCTTTTTGGCAGCCATGTGGAAGATAGACTGATGTGGGAAAGGACTTGAAGCCTGGAGATTAATTAGAAGTCTCTTGTCATTGGGCAGACAGGAGGTGATGAGGGCCTAGACTAAAGTGATGGCCTTGTGAGTAGACAGAAGTGAAAGGATATGAAAGTTTACAAAGTGTCATCAGTTGAACCGATATGATTCGGCAACTATACAGATGTTCAAGGTGAGTGAGAGTGAGTGATCCTGAAGTCATAAATTGGGTGATTGGAAGAATAATAGTATTCTCAATGGAAAGAAAGAAGTTGGAATTTAAGTGGATTTGGTAGTTCTGTTTTGGATATGTTGAGTTTGAGATGTTTAAATACATCTTGCCCCTTCCTGGCTCATGCTATCATTGTTGAAGCTGCAATGCCTTCTTCACCCCATCTCCAGCAGTCCTGCCATCTGTTAAGGCCTAACACATGTACACAGTAGTCACTTAATAAATGTTTGTTGTGCAGGGGTTACATGCATCCTGGGCCCTCCTGTATAGAGTAGGGTGCCTGGAACGTGGTAATTGCTTAAAAAGTACTTGCTGCCTTGAATTGGCTGCAATACTGTGACAGACAGGAAGCTTTGGGGGAAAAATGTAAATAAGAGGACAAGGTAGTTGTGGGCATATACTCAAATCAAACTGTAAAGAGAACTGGACCGTCCTGTAGTGCTTCAGGAGTACCCAGAACTCTTGGTGGAATCTTTTAGCAAAGACATTAAGTGACCACCATGATTTTTGCAGCAGCAAGATTGAGATGGTTGTTTGAAGTTTAAGTGGAAGCCCAAATGAGTGCTGTGCAGTGAGAGGAATTGAGCTAATGGAGTTATTTCTTTGAAGTAACAGAAGGTATTGCTGCTGAAAGCCCTGGGACGCGGAGGAACTGGTACCAGAAATGGGACCAAAAGTCATCTGGGGCAGAAGCCTTTAAAAATAAATGTCTCTGAATGAGTCCTTGTCAGCATGGATGTGTGAGTAGAATCTGGTCAGGAATTTGTACAGAAATCTTTAGTACAAAACCCAGATAAAATCAAACTGTGCTCTGTCAGGCTTTGAAAAAGCATTGCACTCTTTTAGGTATAAATTTTGCTTTGCTCCCTATCCTGACTACCACTGAGATCTGAGCAATTGTAGCTAGACACTGGGGGAATTCAGTGCAGCTTATTTCCAAGTGTCTATGTCTCTGGAATAAAAAGGGAGGCATTATATCATTCAAATTAACTATTTGTCCTTTCTGCAAAAAAACAAAACAAAACAAAACAAATGTGATGTTCAAATGTCATAGACGCAGCATGGCCTAAAGGATAAAAAGGGGGTCAACCTAAAAGTTGGTTTGGAGGCTTGTTTCTAATCCAGACAAGGTAAATAACCAGGGGCAAAACACTTAACCTCTCCATATCCTGGGTGACTCATTAAGATTAGAAGCTACAGATTTGTTGCAATCAACATTACTAGAAAGGTTTTTTTTTTTCTTTTCTGGTACTATGATGAAAGTTTCTGTGTTAAAACTTCTGATGGATTTATTAAAATGCACACACAGACATACACAGCAGTCAAAGTATTTGTATCCTATGTGTGTACTTTATCTTCCTGATATGAGCTTCTAGAGGGCAAGAATTGTGTTCTATTTCTCTTGTGACATTTTTATACCTTTCCCATATAATTCTTTGTTTGCAATGTATGATGCCATTTCTGCCCCCGTTGCTGTCTTTTGAGTGACTCCATTACTAAATGGCCTTGGGCTGTGGTATTCATGACTTTCATCCATAAAGCATCACCAGAAGAATAGGGTTAGGGAGGGGACCACTGACTTCATTGGCAGAGGGGCCTCCTGATGAGGTACTTCTTTTACCAATGCAGGCTGGTACCTTTTCTGAAACTTAGTCTTAGAAAACTGTCAAGAGCACTGAGAATTTCAGTGTTTTGCTCAGGGTCATGCAGCTAGTATGTGTGAGAACAGGCACATGAACTCAAGTCTTCCTAGCTCCAGGGCCAGGTCTCTATCCCTGATACCACATATCTGGAATTATAAAATTGTTAGAAATATGGATCTTTATTTCAGGGAGAAGCTTGGGGTCATTAAAAGCATTGTGCACATCTGATGTACTCTCTTACCGTCTAACTATGGGCCCAGCTCATTTGTCCATTTACAGTACCTCTTCAATATACGTACCTATGTCAATATTGATATAAATAAATATGTGCCAGCTCCAGACACTTAAAAATTCTTGAGAAAAGTAAATTTGTTGAGAGAATATGCCTTTTGGGAATGGTAAATAAGAGGTTTTCTTCCCTCTGTGTTTATCCCAAGAACTTGGCTCTGCAGGTACCTAAGTTTTTGTTCCTTTGACAAAAGGAAGGTTCTGGGCTCCTGTAGTGTTCCTAAACTAACAAACAAGGCCAACTTAGCATTTCACTCTGTGCAGGTAATTGGTCTGCCAAGGCTATTGTGCTTTCTGTGCAACTAGGTCTGAAAATATTCAGCAGTAAGGTAGCCTATTTAGAGGGATGATTATGCAGGGAGCATGACAATGAGTTATCACTTTCCATTGAGCTGGTTTTTCTTTACAGCAATTACCTCATTAGTGTAAGCTGGGACAAAATCACTCCGTAGAGCTGGAGAAACATAGCTGTTATACATTGACCTTTACATTTTGATTGGAGAGGGTCGTATTTTCAAAGGAGCCTGAATCTTGCTTCTAAATGTGTCCCTACAAATTTTAGTTCTTGCAATTTGGTTTTTGCTTGCTTCATCCAAACCTTACATTTGTGTAGATGTGTGATATTTTGGGGTATAGAGTAATCTTCCTGCAAATAAGTGGATTTGTGTGAGAACAGGAAACAACAATCTATCTATAAACATGGTTTGGGGTTTTCTAATCTGGGTTCTGAATCAGTGAAATTGAGATAGTGACTATGAAACATGCTTATCACACTGATGGTCTATTTTCTTTTTACTAATGGATATGGACTGATATCTTAAGCATTCTTGAATGCCTGTCAGAAAATACACACTGTTCCATGAGGCCTCATAAAATTGACCTTTGGTGGCCTTTTCAGTGGTAACTAAGAGCTATAAAATTTTGGGATTAATTTCAACCGCAGAAAACAGTCATTAATTATTTGTTAAATTAGTGAATAGATTCCCTTTCTCTTCATTAAAAAATGGTCAGATAACTAGTTGCTTCATTTGTGGTTCAAGTCAAAGAGCTGTTAGCTAACTAATTAATTCAGTAGTTCAAAATTAGAGTGTCCATTCAACATGTCTTTTGATTTTTCCTTTTTTTTTTTTTTTTTGGTGTCTTACCAAAGTACCTGGCGCATAGTAGAAACTTAGTAATTATTCAATGATTTATTGCTTGAGTGGCTAGTGGTTCAAATGCAGCCTCCAAGAGATAATTTTGTAAAAACAAACAAAAAAAAAACCCACAGAAAATCTCCTTAGATACCACACAGGAGTTGGCAGTTCAATAAGGCACAACCATCTGAAATATATCCACACTTCAATACCTTTATGGATCAGTGAGAGCATCAAATACAGACACTTTCTCCACTGGTACCATTTGGAATCTATCCATGCCATCTCACTCCATGCAACTATTGCCCATGTCCTTCTGGACATCTTCCACAGATGATCTCCCTAGAGCTGTAGAAGCCTTTCTGTGGCACTAGAATGACAACTTTTTTTTTTTAAAAAAACAATCAACATTCTCTATATTATGCCTTAAAATTTCACGATGTCTAGCCCACTTCCTTTTCTGACTGCTCACATACTTGGTGATGTTTTCTATGCCCCTTTGTATGATTAATTCATCATTGGAACTACGCAATGGTTTACTTAAACCACAATTATAGGTCAATTACTTTTTGGAATACCACAGTTTTGATTTCTTTGAGATGATGGTATTACATGGTCATTTTGTATTACCAGAAGAATATTGGGTTAAAAATGGAATTTTGTATCAGAGAGCACTTTAGAGGTAGTTGAAAGTACTGCAAATGTAATCCAGCCAAAGGATCATAGATTTAGAGCTAGAAGATACTTTAGAAGTCATCTAGTTGAGGCTCCTTCTATTTAAGAGATGAGGGAATGGGAGTCTTATCTCTTCCACTTTTTAATACTAGTTCCAATTTATTGTCCAAGATATATGTACTGATGGACCAATTCAATGGACTAACTGTAAATTATAGTCTAGCAATAACCATTGTTCATATAATTTTCCCCTTTGTTAGAATTTTAAGATTGACCTCTTTTGAATTGTTCATCTCATTTAGGAGCCTTTGCAATGATTTGGGTTTGACATAGTGAAAGCAATGCTATCCACAAATGAGAGCACTGAAAATCCTCACAATTATAAGGCATCTCTCTTCTGTTTGGACAGCTAGACATGCTCTGTGACAATGGCAAATACATCTGTTGACCATACACCTCCCTTTTTTATGCCTGACTTGATAATGGTAATCAGAAGAGTGTTGTCTGTATTGTCTATGCTATTAGATTTCTCAATTATCTAAGCATGTGCACCTTGTTGAATGAAAACCTTTAAGGCTGCATATCACTCATCAGAATCATTCTTTTTTTTTTTTTAACTTTTCAACAAAGTAAAACAACAAAACCACAACAACAACAGCTGGACTTGATTTTTGCTTTCGATCAGTTATGTGACTATGCTGATTTTAAGAATATCATTAGATTTGGTTCAGATTCTCTTGTAACCCATCAATGTCATCAGATAAGATTTTGCAATGAATAAATGTGATTGGATGAATGTAAACCCATGTTTTCCTGACTCCAAGCTCAACAAATTACCCACCATGCCATAATTTCCTTGAGAGATTAAAATATGGACCAAGTTTCAGGAATTCAGGAATCCTATTTAAGGGATAACAGTGCAGAGAGCTGAGACTATTATTTAGTACTTTTGATGTAATTGTGCTTCGTCCTTGTTGAAGTTCAAAAACAGGTGATGACCACATGGCTGTATGAGTTATAGCAGAACAAAGAGTTCAAAGTCAAAGTTCTGATAGTCAGAGTTAATATTAGGGAGTATCCCAATATATGCCTAAACTTTCTTCTATCTTGTAGGCACAGATAATGAGATTTAACAATGACTCCTTAAGAATCATAGGAACTAAGATTTAAGTACCTAGTATTGTAAACATAATAAAGATTAAATTGCTTAGCCATTTTTCTGCCAAGGTCACCATAGTTAAGATAGAAAAGTGATGAGGAAAGAATGAAATTTTTTCATATGCTTGTACTAATATAATTATCTTCCATCTTACCTTATTGTGAAACCTATATTCCCCCAATCCATGAGTTTCTTAAATGTATAAGCATATATGGAGGCATACATGTACATACATATGTATGTATGCACATATACATGTATATATGTATATGTATGTATATATACACATACATGTATATGTGTGTATATATACACATGCACACACACGGTGTGTGTGTGTGTGTGTGTGTGTGTGTGTGTGTGTGTGTGTAGTTACAGCTCGTCATTCTTGCTCCCCAGAACAAGCTCTACCATTGAAGGGAGTGAAACAGTGAAGAGAAAGACATGAGGAGAGAAGACGTGAGCCCTTTCTTTGTAGCATCACTTAATCCATATTTCTAAGTATTTACTCCTTTTGATAGTCTTAGGAAGAAATGTTATGCTACATGGTCATGATTAATCACACATGTACAGCATATTATTGTCAAATTCAAGCCTCAGACTCCTTTCCCAACTCCCCTAGTTAGTTTCACGTAATGATAGGACACTAAGCTGAAGCATCCAAGGAAAGAGAGGGGGCTGATTTATCATTCTCTACTTTCTCCTGTACCCCTGTTCTTAGATTTAAATTCTGAAAACATCCATGAGCCACATATTCCTTGATCCCAAGGAGCACAGATTTTGTTTTATCCTCTTCTTTATTGCATAAGCTGCTCTTAAACTGTTGGCAGACTAGACTATAGGCTTATATTAATGCTGTTTTTGATGCTATATTGAGTCTATTCAGAGGACATCTGGTTCAGAGAAAATTTGGCCCAGAATGTATAGGTTATGTGCCCCAAATGGCCAGGTTATTTCAGGGATCAGAAGTGCAATAAAAGCACCTTCTTAAATGTTCTCCATGACATGCTCCACTCTCACAAAGAGCAGAGAAATTTGGTAAAATAGCTTTGTGTTTAGATCACAAGGGAAAAGTTAAAGCTTTTCTGAAGAGAAAAAAAAAAGATTCTAAATTAGCTCCTTTATTTACCACCACTAGAAGTTCTTTAACCTGGAAGCCTAGGACCAGGGATGGCAGGAGGTGGAGAGGAGTTGTTGGTTTAGAAAATATTAGGACTGAAGGTGGTAACAACACTGAACTGGAAAAAAAGTGATTGATTGTTGGAGAGGTCACAACAGAGAAGAAAGTTCAGCCATCAATGCCTGTAAACTGGGAGGAGAAATAGGGGACCACTGCTCCCCCAGAGAGGTTGGTCTTTGTGATTCAGAGTAGGTGCAGCCCCCTGAGAGGTTACCACTGTAATAGAACCCTAAGCGTATGGCTGAGAGATAGAGCAGGAAGTTCTTGCTATGCTCACAAAAGACCCTGCAGCACAAAGATATCTGTCCTCATGAAGTGTGGGGATTGTAGTTCCTGGATTACTTTCCCTGGAGGAAAGTTCTAGTCATCCTTTCTAGTTATAGTTCAGTCTCATAGCCTCATCCAGAGGTTGCTTACCATTATGAAGCATAGTCATGCAATAGCAAAGGACAGGAAACTCATCCATTTGAAATTGAGATTATGACTGTCATTGGGGGACCTGGCAGTATAATGTATATTTAATATTAGACATAGCTGCCTAAAATGCTTGTGCAATAGGAATGGCTCTGATTTCCCTTGTTGGCTGAAAACTTAACACTGGGTTCTAAACTCCACGACATAGTTCAATTTGTTTTTCAATAACCAAACACACTTTATCAAACTTCTTACCATGCTTAAAGCTGAGGGATAAGGGATACAGATAGGCACAGACATGGACCCTGATCTCATGGGCAGGGAAAGAAGAGAGACACAAGTAACTTTAATATAAATTAGAATGTAATACATACAAAAGAGAGATATTAAGTAATATTTTAATTTAGAGGAAGGAGAAGTCACTTCTAGCTTGAAGAGTTAGAGAAATCCTCATGGAGGGCAAGGCATTGATGTAGGGGTTGAAGAATAAATAGGATATCAAGGAAAGTGATGGGGTTTAGAATGTGGGAACCCCCTTGGACCCAAAAGAATATGGGTCCCATTTGTTTGAGGGGGGAATGATGAGGGTACAGTTTCTGGGAACCCCTTTGAACCTGGGGTACAGTCTCTGGGAACCAGCTTGAACTCTCCTTGAATCTTCCCACTAGATCTGGCCTTCCCCTAAGGCCATTTCATTATCTAGGCCCAAATCTCTACCTAGCCTAGCCCTCTATTATCCAGCTACTTCCCACCCTTGATACTATCAATATCCATGCCCTCAGCTATTCCCACCCTTAATCCCATTCTCTTGGTTCCTGGAGTCTGAACTCATCCTAGTTCCATCAAGCAATTCCTTGGACTCCTCAAGACCCTCCATAAACCCCTCTTCTAATCACTCCAGACCACCCCTCAATCCCTCCCACAATCTTTGTGTATATAATTTCCATCTGAAATAGAGAATGGAACATGCACTCTGATTGTCCCCTTAGAGGAGGCAGGCACTTCCCTTAGGGGAAAAAGCCTTGCAAGCACTGTGGAGACTGAGGCTTGGGGAGGGATATAGGAAGTCCCACTTCTTATGAGGGAGGGGCTGGGAGGTGCCTACTGAACTACATTAGACTGCAAGGCCAAGGGATCTGGCTGACCAGGGAGAAAATCAGTTGATACCTGAGGAAAGGTAGGGGTCAGAGGGGAAGATACCCCAGAGACCCGAGTGGGTGCCACCTCAGGAAGAAGGGCCAGGGGAGGAGATATTGCCATTGGGGCAGGGCCCGAGGCTGGCCTGAGGCTGGAACCTGAGTAGGGGTTCCCCCGGGGGTAGGGCCCATGGTGGTAGATACTGCAGGGCCTGAAATAGGGGCAGACCATGAGGTCAGAACCTGAGTAGGGGTCCATTCAGGGAAAGGGGCTACAGAGGGAGTCGCCTCAACAAAACCCTTGGCTGGGACCTGAGCAGGGGTCACCAAGGTGGGAGGGGCCAAAGCCCTGGGGGCCATAATAAGGGGGTCATCCAAAATGTCCTGTTTACCCCCGTTGCCCCTTTGTGGGGCAGCTCTAGCTACAAACATCTTACAACCTTTTCTGAGGATGGGGTTATTTTAAGTTCTTTAGAGAAACTAGATTTTTCACAATTTTCCAAAAGACAACCTAAAGGTGAACTTGTAGGAGTTGAAAAGGATTGACCCATTTTGGGCTTTTGGGCTGGAAGTCCCTTCCTCTGTAGTAAAGGAGAAGTTAGGAGTAAGTGTAGAGAGACAAACAAAATAAAAGAAGACCAAAAAAAAAAAACCCACAAGAACTTACCTGCTGGAGTATCCCAATTCCCTATTGCGAAGAGAATTTAAAGAATCTGGCATACACTTCTGGATGGGGCATCTGTCCATGTCCTCTATGCTTTAGAAGCTGTGCCTAAGTCCATGGCCTCCAATGTAACCACTGGACTGAGAACCACCTGCAAGTGTCAGGCTGAGTATTGACCTACTGGGACCTGGGAAGTCAGGCCCAAAAAAGCACCTCCAAAATGCTTGGAGAGAAAAAAGGGGATTGGGAGAGGGGGAGTCTTACCTCCCAGTCTTGGCTGGAGAAGAATTTGAGATTGGCAGTATTCACGGTCAGGGAACCAAATGAAGAGGTTTGGGGTTTAGGGGTGTTTGAGACCCCAAAATACCGACACGCTGGGTCCTGCCAAAAGAATTCGACCCAAGCCTTCTCAGTCAAGGAAAATGACAAAGTTTATTAAGGGTTTGCTATAATGTGTTGTCTAAAGAAATCCCACCCTTTGTGACACTTGTTTTCACAAGTAGGCCAGATTCAATCTGAGCTAGATTGAATCTGAGCCCTTCATGGAGGCAAAATGGAGATTATATACAGAAAGATTGTGGAGGGGATTGAGGGGTGGTCTGGGGTGACTAGAGGAGGGGTTTAGGGAGGGTCTTGAGTCTAAGGAGGACCTTGATGGGACTAGGATGAGTTCAGACTCCAGGAACCAAGAGAATGGGATTAAGGGTGGGAATAGCTGAGGGCATGGATATTGATAGTATCAAGGGTGGGAAGTAGCTGGATAATAGAGGGCTAGGCTAGGTAGCGATTTGGGCCTAGATAATGAAAGGCTTATGGCTTTGGTGGAAGGCCAGATCTAGTGGGAAGATTCAGAGAGAGTTCAAGGGGGTTCCCAGAGACTGTATCCTCATGAAAAGGACAGATGACACAGAAGCAATGAAGCATGGGGATACAGCACATTTGGGAAATTGTAAATAATTCACTTAAGATCGATTTCTTATGGCTTGGTTAGGATGAGTCTTTGATTATTATACCACTTGTCTCCCTAACAGGCCCATACTGATTTTATTGAGTAGGCTTTATTCAAAATGTTATGTTATATTTTTGGATAAAAATTACTTTGTTATATTCCAAAGATGATCAGATTTCAATGACAAACATAGTCAAAATCTATATTTTTCTCAAAAATCCTTTCGAGGTAAAAGGCTGAAAATATTAAGTTACTAAGATCGCTTATCTGAAAGGATTTAAATTGCACATGGCCAATTTCTTTGGGATAATTACCAAAGCTGGTCCTTGAAACATCTGCCTCCTTGCTACCTCTGTGGTCTGCATTGGCCTGATGACTTTTGCTCGGCCAGATGGGAATTATGCATAGTTTGCCCTTCCTGTGATCTGTGTTCTTTTTCAGCTTTCAGGATTCTTGATTAGTAAACTAGGAAGCAAGCATGCCTTTTCTTAAGTGGATGTAAAGCATAATTTTGGTTGAAGTTTTACAAGCATACAATCCAAGTTCTTTGACAACTTACACTGATCAAGATTGGCAGTTTGCAGAATGACCATTTTGAGTTTTTTTAATAGATTTTCTTTGTGTGCCCTTTCTTATTCTTCCTTCCTTCCTTTTTCTTCCTTTCTTCCTTTCTTTCTTCCTCTCTTTCTTTCTTTCTTTCTTTCTTTCTTTCTTTCTTTCTTTCTTTCTTTCTTTCTTTCTTTCTTCCTTCCTTCCTTCCTTCCTTCTTTTCTTTCTTTCTTTTTTCTTTCTTTTCCTTTCCTTCTTTCTTACTTTCTTTCTTTCTTCTACTGGAAAATCTCTCATCACTGACATCACTGTAAATTATGTAGGATTTCAAGCCACTTCCTATAAATACAAAAAATGGTGGTGCTCCAATCATTATGGATAGCCTACATCAGTCACAATAATAAAATAATTGCCTCTTTATAGATGATGCTCTCTAAAGTTACCAGTAAATGTCTGAATCAAAAGGTACCAGAGGGCTCTTTCTGGTGTTTTGTAATTTTTAAAAACATTTTTAAAAATTTATGCTTCTGCTTATGTGTTTAGTTAGAATTAAGATTCCTAAGGCAATGGCTTGGGAACAAAAACACCTGGCTTTGAGATGGGAGACAATTAAGTTACATAGTGGTAAGCTTACCTCACCAGAGAAACCGTGGCAGAGCTATGTTCACTCTGATGATCTACCACAGCAGATGTTCAGTATCAGAATATGATAGAAGTGAAGAGAAATGATAAATTAGAGGGAGAAACTCATGCTTCAAAGAGCTTGGAGCTTAATGTTCCATATTGAATGACTACTGGATGTAGCAATTCAGAATTAAACAAATGGAAAATCTCATGCATACAAACATATACAATGCATTTGCTGGAGTGGCATCTGTTCTCCAGACATTTTCTGAAGAGAGGACAGTACCACATGCAAGCCTCACTTTGTAGAAAGAAAAAAAATATCTCCCAGTGAATGGTGATGGGAAGATCCTTTCCATTCCCATATATGCAAACACACACAAATATACTTAACTTATAATTAACAAATTACTATGAAAAGGGGTGAATCATTCTCTCAGATTAATACATTTAATTTTCTTGTTCAACTAAACATATGTTATAAAAGATTCTATCAGCCAGGAGACAAAAAAATGAGAGCTGTTGTTCAACATTTGCTCATGACTAGGAACATACAAAGCAGTGTAAGAACTATCAAGTATGACAGGAAGAGATAGAAAGTTAGATAGATGGGTAGCGAGAAAAATAGGCATTCGACTTTTGAGAATTGGCAGAAAAAGCTCAGGTAGGTGAATATTAATGAAAGCTAGTAGGTTAGAGGAGCATTGGGTTTGATTTCAGAAGATTTGGGTTCAAATTCCAGTGCTGCTACATACTCTTGGACAAGGCATTATCCTCTCCATGGCCCTATATTCTCATCTGTAAAATTAGAGGCTTTGGCCCAGATACTCTAGGGTCTCTCCTAGCTCTAAATCTATGTTATGACAACTAGCAAGAGTCAAGAATACAGAGAAACTTAGGAAGACTTGTATGAACCTACAAAGTGAAGTAAGCAGAACCAAGAGAGGGAAAAATGTGTGTGTGTGTATGTGTGTGTGTGTGTGTGTGTGTGTGTGTGTGTGAGAGAGAGAGAGAGAGAGAGAGAGAGACAGAGAGAGAGAGAGTACATCCATACATCCATATACATTTGTTACCAAAACAATGTAAAGAAAATGAACACAAAAATTCAGATGACCTCTGATTAATTCTAATGACCAAACTAGGTCCTGGAGAAGAGACCATGAAACACACTTCTCTTCTACTCAGAGAGAAGGTGAGTTCTATAGATGTGTACAATCACTGAGTTGGCTGATTTTGTTTAACTATTTTTTTTTCTTTGTTACTAGAGGCAAATCTGTAAAAAGAGACATATTTTAGGTAAGTGCCAGGATGTAAAAACAAAAAGAAAATAAGTTAAGAAAATAAGAACAGGGAGTTGGATACAGAAAACACCTGGAAATGCAGATATGGAACCTCCTAAAGCCAGAAATATGCAAATCATTTAATCCTTTCTGGGTTCCCAGTGCAAATCATTTCCTTCTCACTAGTAGATAAGATCACTGCTTAATGGACTTCCAAAGAAACAAAATGCCACCCATTGAATCACTAACTGCTCTCCTTTAGCTCCTGCCAAGGGAAACATGAAACAACTGTCACAAGCCCACCAAATACAGACCATGCATTTAAATCTGGTCCCTATATAAACGGATGCAACGTGTGCATATATGTAGTAACTTCTGATTAAATATAATGGACTGCAGCATGACATGGCTGTAGACTAAGATTTCCTAGGTGGGAATCTCACCATGTTATACATCCCTCCCCAAACCACAGGATTGCCATATTAGGAAAAACTATAAAACCATGATCACTAATAATAATCACTAATAATTTTAAGACTTGTAGGAGTGATAATCATCATCATAATAATAGTAACTTGTATTTATGTAGTGCTTTACAGTTAAATAGTACCATTTAACATCTATTCAGATGGAATAAAAATAAAAATGAGCTTTCTTTTTTTTCCCTTTCCTCTGGTACCCCAGTTAATGTTTTTGGTTTTTTGTTATTTTGTGTGTGTGTGTGTGTGTGTGTGTGTGTGTGTGTGTGTGTGTGTATAAACATGGAGATAATGACTTTTATTACAAATGAAGGAACCAAGTTGATGCAGCTCTAAAGTTCATTTCTAAATTGTCAATCTTCTTTACAATGCTCTAGCTCAAAACCATGTCCAGTACCCACCACCTTTCTTCCCATGTTAAAAAATAAAGGTTTAAAGAGAATGTGAAAAAACGTCTATAAATAGAAATTTACCTTATTGTATAATTTAATTTTAAAAAGTGAGCTTTTTGGAGAGGAGAGAAAGAAGGAAATCAGCAAACACTCTTCTTTCTCCCTCAATCTTCCTTCCAATTCTAGTCATCACTTCTCATGGTTTTGCAGCAGTGATTTCAGAGACTGGCTTTAAACTCATCTTCTTTTACCCTAGGTCCTGTCCTCTTTCCACTGCACTAAGTTGTCTTTTGCCTTATACTTAGTAAGCACTTCATACATTTTAGGTGAGTTGAATCAAACCTTTTAGGAACAAAAGTTATGGCATGAATTCAGGTATACCTTGTTCAGATTATTTTCCTGAGGCAGTAGGGGCCATACCTCTTCTTGGTAATTATTTTTGACTACGTAAAAGTGCAGCATACAATTCACAAACCATAATAATAGGTGAGCAACAACTTAACTTGCCTTTGACTTCTGACATTGTATTAGTGGTCATAGAGTTAGTGGTGCTGGAGAATGATTGTCAAGGTAAAAGTAGTATATATATTGTGATAGTAATGGGTAAAGTGAAAGAGACAACATCAGGCAAATATTTCAAACCCCAAAAGGCCACAGAATTCCCTGTGGAACCTGGGATAATGTGTATTCAGAGAATTCATTATTGGGAAAACCTATAATGTCTTAGAAGATCCCGTCAGTCTCAGTTCTCTAGTTCTTCACTATCCTTTGCCTCTCTGATTGAAGGATGGGACCATGAACTCCAAAACCTCCTTTGCAGGAAAAAGGAATCTCACTTCTTACCTGGCTGTACTATTATAGGATTTCTCTGACTTCTCCACCCCACCCCATACACACTTTCCAATTTCCTTTTGTATACTGTCTTCCCCCATTAAACTATAAATTCCTTGTAGGAATTATTTGTATCCCCTGTGCTTAGCACAATGACTTGCACATAGTACGTATTTAATATTTGGGTGTTTATTGACTACTGACAGACAGTTACAATGCATATGTTGGTCCTCCTCTCTGTGTCCTGGAGGAAGCATGTCCATAAGTATTAATTTCTTTGAGGAGATAGGTTCACATATGGTTGTTTGTTCCTTGTCTCCTCAGAAGCATAATTTCTGTACCTTTTCTCTTGCACTTCTAAAGCTATACTATTGACAATACTTATGCTTTTTTTAAAAAAATCATTTTTGTTGTTCATTCAGTGGATGCTGTTGTTCCTACCTGAGGTAAGTGCTGCCTTAATAAGTCCCTGCTATTTCCTATGTGTTTGCTTATTTAAGAGTTTTTAAAACCAAGACTTTGAAACTCAAAATGGACCAAATAAGATGGTATATGTGGGAGGGCTGTAAAAAATATGAAGTGTTATGTAAGGGTGAGGAATAATCCAACTCTTGCTATCCTCCTCCTCCTCCTTCATCTTCTTCTTCCTCTTTGTCTTCTTCACAGTATCAAAATAGTAGCAGTCATAGTAGAAGTAGTAGTAAGGACAGTAGTTAATAAAATTTTTATTTTCTTTTTACTCACTGGTTTACCTCTGTTAAAAAAATGGCATGTACTATTTTCTCATCATCTGATTGGTGCATATCATATCCTGCTTGCATTTTCTCTTCACTTCAGGGGTATAAAATTAGAATCAGTTCAAATCCTGTCTCTGACGCACATTCTGGGTGATGTAGGATGAATATTTTCTGACAGCCCTCTGAACTTTGGTTTCCAAACCTGTGAAATAAGCATAATTGTACTTATCTTGCACTATGTATGTCACAAATTTGTTGTGAGGAAATCACTTTTGCAAGTCAGTATAAACATTATTGAAATATAAGTTATTGTATTTCCTCCAATAGAATGTGAGTTGTTGTTGTTAGGTTTTGTTTTGTTTTTTATTTTGTTTTTTATTTGTTTCTTAGAGCTGAAACTGTTTTATCTGGATCTTTGGACTCCAAATGCCTACCACAATGCCTTGCACATAGTAGGCATTCAAAGTACATTTATTGAATTTGGATTTCAGTGTTGTTTGTATTCTACTCTGTTTCAGAGTTGATTGTAATCTATGCTGTGATGGTAGTAAAATCCTTTAATGACACCAAACCTCAGTTTTCTCATCTGCAAAAGAGGGATAATAATTTTTGAACTATATACTATATAGCATATAGAGTAACTGTAACTGTAAAGTGTTCTATAAACATAAACTACTATTAAAAATAATAAATAGTTTCTAGCTGGTGAGAGGAAGTCAAATATGTTTATCTTAATCTAAGGTCTCATGATGCATACAAGCTGTCCTTTGGACTAATTCTAGTGTAGGACCATTTAGCATTCCCTGACTATTTAATATTAAGTATATGTTAAATTCATGAGATACTTATTAATTAACATATGCCTGGTACTGTGCTAGGTGCCAGGAATACAAACAAGAAAAGGACACAGTACCTGCTTTTATTAAGCTTACAGTTTAAGAGGGGGAGATGAAAAGTACATAAGTATGATGAATGAATAAATGAAAAGCAAAAACATTTATTATTTTTTGTTTGTTTTTTGGAAGGGCAATTGGGGTTAAGTGACTTGCCCAAGGTCACACAGCTAGTACATGTGTCAAGTGTCTGAGGCCAAATTTGAACTCAGGTCCTCCTGACTCCAGGGCCAGTGCTCTACTCACTGCGCCACCTAGCTGGCCCCAAAAACATTTATTAGGTACCCACTTTGCACAAAGCATAGTACTAAGCACTAATACAAACAGAAAAGTAAAGCAGTTCCTGCTCATGATCTTAGGAAGAAATCAATATATTCAGGTTTCATAAATAAGATGGAAAGGTCCTATGATCCTTAGGCTGCTCCTACAGAGCAAAGGTAATGTATCTTCTTTAATACTATTCACACTGAGAAAAATCACATCAGGATCTGATGCTGAACCATTTGACAGTGCTAAGGACTTTGATGGTAAGAACTTTCTTTTCTGGGACTTCAGTAACTATAGCTGTAGAACTAGCAGGAGTAGTTACCAGACCACATCTCTACAGGGGTCATTTGTCTTTGGATGCTGGGCTAAAGGCACTGTGTTCCACAGACTTTGGGGTTCAGCATCCTGTCTGTGACCATTAGAGCATTAGAGGAGATGGTAGTCAAAGTGGTAGAAGTTGTTGCCTCCTGACTTTCCCAGAGGGTGACTTGTTGCCAGACAGAATTGATCAGGAAAAAGGAAAGAACTAGAAAAAAGTGTCAAGGAAAATATGAGTAGGGAACTAAATGCCAGCTGAATTTTTACTTTCTGTCCTATTTTTTCCATTATTTTGTAGCTAGGATAAGTATATAAATTGACTAGATTTCTTCAACTCTTCTACGACTTTCTCATTAGTCAAAGCCTGATAAAATCTTAAAAGTTTGGGAGGACCTGACTTAGGGTTATGGAATGTGAAAGTTAAAAGAGACCTAAGAGCTCATTTGTATCTGATTAAAAACCCTTTCTATAATATTCCTAGTAAGTGGTTATCTGTTCACTGTTTGAAGATTTCCAAAGCCATGGGATTTACTCTCTTCCAAAGCAGCCTGTTCCAATGTTGGAAAGTTCTAATTGTCAGGAAGGTTTTTCTCCTCTTGAGCTGAAATTATATCTTTCTTTATGAAGGGGAATTAGCTTCCATCCCCTGTTCCGAGCCTCATACCATATAAAGAAAATCTAAGCACCTATGAGGAAAGCTATCCAAATACTAGGAAGCAGCTTTGTGATGGTGAATAATCACTGAAGACTAGCTGTATACAGAAGAGATTAAGTTCTCCTTGATCCTTAAAAGGAAACAAGTAGTTGACTTGCTATGACAGAAACAGGGAAGTTTATGTGGTTTGAAAGAGAACATACACATCTTTATTTTTACAGCAAACTATCTTCCATGCAATCAGCGTATTTACTGTGTCAATGACTCCAGCATTTGAAGCACACTTCACATACACATTGTGCTGAGCTAAATTTTTGTCAACATAACTTTGGATGATTCCTCTCTTACATTTTCTAATAGCATTATCTTTAATCTCTATGTCAACTCAGGGTTTCTTAAAAATCTTTCTTTTATTTTATCATAAATTCCTTTGGCAGTGTAGGGAAGCCTATGAACACCTTTCAAAATGTTTTAAAAGCATAAAATAAAATATATAGAATTATAGTAGAAACCAACTATTTTGAAAAGTAATTATTATTTTTTTTCCTAAACATTAATTTAAGTATGCCCTGCTTTAACTGAGACCAACCTCAATCACTCTCTTAGATAGGTTACCTTGTTCAAAAAGAATCAGTTAAGAGAAATTAATAATATTTTTCTAGTGAAAGTTGAGATTTTAATTTTCTCTTTAATTTATCTGTTCAATTCTAAAATTATTCATTAAAGATAAATGAATAGGAAAATTAATATGCTAACTTGCTTTTTTTAAACAAAGATTTAAGCAGTTATACGTGAATGGACACTGAACTTTTACACTATTACTCTATCTTCTTACACTATTATAAACTGTGATAGAAACAAAAGTTAGTAACTCCAGAAGAAATGGTATCGAAACCCACATAAACTGATTTATGTGTGACTAGAGTGAAAATATGGTGTATAGCTCTAATGATAGAAGACCTTTCACGTAGTATAAAATTACCTTCATTTTTCCTCTTTCACTATAGTGGCTAAATGCCTTGGGATAACAACATAGGAAGTGTTAAAAAGTTCAAGAAGAGAGGAGGAAATCAAATATAAAATTAGAATTATGAGCTTTAGACCTGAAATTGTTGTGATGAGGGCACAGTCTCTGGGAACCCCCTTGAATCTGGAATACAGTCTCTGGGAGCCCCCTTGAACTGTCCTTGAATCTTCCAACTAGATCTGGCCTTCCCCTAAGGCCATAAGCCTTACATTATCATTAGGCCCACATCTCTACCTAGCCTTGCTCTTTATTGTCCAGCTACTTCCCACCCTTGATACTATCAATTTCCATGCCTTCAGCTACTTCCCACCCTTAACTCCATTCTCTTGGTTGTTGGAGTCTGACCTCATCTTGTCCTCCTTAGACTCTTCCTCAAGACCCTCCCTAAAGCCCCATCTAGTCACCCCAGACCACCGCTCAATCCCTCCTACAATCTTTGTGTATATAATCTCCATCTTGCCTCCATGAACATGCTCAGATTCAATCTAGCTCAGCTTAGATTGAATCTGGCCCACTTGTGAAAACAGGCCTCACAAAGCGTGGGATTTCTTAAAGACAACCCATTATGGTGAATCCCTAATAAATGTCTTTTCCCTTGACCGAGAAGGCTCTGAGTTGAATTCTTTCGGCAGGACCTGGTGTGTTGGTATTTTAGGGTCTCGAGCACCCCTAGAAATGTATGGTTCCCTTGCCTATCATCATTTTCACTTTAATTTCTTCAGTTGTTTAGTTGTTTCAGTCATGTCCAACTCTTTGTGATGCCATTTGGGGTTTTCTTGGCAAAGATACTAAGGTGGTTTAACATTTCTTTCTCCAGCTCATTTTACAGATGAAGAAACTAAAGCAAACAGGGTTAAGTGACTTGTCAGAATCACACAGCTAGTGAGCATCTGAGCCCAAATTCAAAATCATGATTTCCTGATTCCAGGTCCATACTCTGTCCACTGTACTACTGTAATGGTAATCAGGGTGGAGCTTTTTGCTGTTCTTCTCTTAAATGCCTTTAATGATTCTGGCCTTTGTTTGAATGGGGCTGGTAAAGTGGGATCTTGTCTTGGAATGTTTCTCAGCACTAAGACAATTGGGAGTCACTGACTTGTATATGATGAGATACTGGGGATGGGGAACTTTCACACACCCAGCCTGAGTGAGGTCAGAGCCCTCAGGACTCCGAATAGGATATAATTGAGGGGAGGTGGTGTTTGACTTTTGGGGCTCAATCATGGAAGGTGTGTTGAGACTCTGGACAAGCCGTTGTAACTGCCCCCCAGCTTTGATAACACAGACAGATAGATATTGGTGCTTCTCTGGTAACTATGAATTATGATTTGAATCAGACGAGGTCTGTCTGTTGATGTTTGTAATTTCTGTTTGTATTTGCTGTGAAGTTCAGGGAGCTGATCTTTTCCCCTGAACTAATATATGATATATGTATGTTTAATTAAACTGAGATTATTAACCTCTTAAAGTTACTTTCCTTAGTAAAACAGATCAAAGAACCTCTGTTAGAACTTCTGTAATGCTGGTGCTATTGGTCTTACACAGCCACAGTAGCTGCTAGCAAGATTGTTGCTACAACCACCTAGCTGCCCAGACCCTGAAATAGACCATTTTTATTCATATCTGCAAGCACTTCCTGGTGAAGAAGAATCTTGGAGTATAGTAGTCATTTCATGAAATTGCAGTACAAAGACTGATTAATGACTTAAAGATGGGATCTTTTATTTTCTCATGTACTTAGAATGGTTTGTTTGCTTGGTATCTGAGAAGATGTAACATCCTATTTAATCTTTCACTCCCTGGAGTTTTATTGGTGTAAAATGCTGTTAACTGGACATAATATTATCTCTTCAAGGAGTTGGATAATATAGACCATTGGCAGTCCTATGGAATTGTGGTTGGTCATAAAATTAATCAGAATTTTTAAGTATTTCAAAGTTGTTGGTCATTATAATTTTGTTATCATATAAATTATTCCCTTGGCTCTATTCACTTCACATTACATTATTCATATATATCTTCCCAAGTGACTCTGAATTCATTCTTTTCGCCATTTCTTATAGCTGATTAATATTTTTTTACATTCCTACGCTGTAATTATTTCTCACACTCCTCAATAATATACATGCTTTTAGTTTCCAATTCATTGTCACTACAAACAGAATGGCTAGAGATATTTTTGTACATGTGAGTTTACTCCCTCTTTCTTTGGTCTGTTTGGAATATAGGCCCACTGGTATCACTAGGTGTAGTATTAATGTGACCAAAGATCTTCCCCACCCATTCAAAAGGTCTCAGGTGGAGCTAGGTGGGAAAGCTTGATTATATCTTTGTTTGTAAGTAGGCCTAAAGCCTCTACTTATCAGGTACTAAGCTGATTTGGGTGTGAAGCCCTCAGGGCCCTAAGGGGAGTTACTAAGACCAGAGTCAGTGGTATGTGCACTGAGTTGTAGTCAATCATGAATTCAGCCACTCAAGAGACCTGAGTTCTAGCCAATCAGATGCTGGCTAGGACTGTATATAAGGAGAGCCCAGAATGTGAGAACCAGAATTGAAGAGGGACAGAACTGAGAGCAGCAGAACTGAGAAGAAGACATTGAAGTAGCAGACATCAAGAGGGCACTGAAGAGCAGACATTGAGAGAGCTTGGGCTTGGTAGAGCTGCAGAAGAGAGTGCTGAGCAGAGAGTTAGGATTAGTGGGTCATTGTTTACCCTAGAAGGGGAGAGGTTTACAGGATGACTTGGTTCCTTGCTATAATGCTGGGTCATAATTTCCTTGTTGCTACATTGAGATGGGCTTACTGGTTTTTGAATATAATTACTGCTATATCGAATTGGGGTTATTAGTCTCAGGATTGGATCCTCTGGTGTCTAAATAAATGTTGTACTTTCTCTGCCTTCTACCTAGAGAGTTTCTCATACTTTGTGTTTCTGAGCCATTCAGTCATGTTCATGGTCATCTTTGAGGTCATGAATCTTGCCTTACTGATACACTAGGTTAAAGGATATGCACAGTTTAGTGACTTTTTGAAAATAGTTCCAAATTGCTTTCCAGAATGTCTGGACAAAATTATAGTTCCATCAAGTGCTCCAAAAGTGCAACATTTTATTTTTTTACCTTTGACAACTTAATGGGTAAGTGGTGGAAATTCAGAGCTGGTTAATTTGCATTTAAATAATAATTAGTGATTTAGAACATACATTTGACTATTGACAACATGGATACCTTCTGTTGAGAATTATTTTTTCATACCCATTGATTTATTAATTAGAAGAAATAATCTTATAGATTTTAATACATTCATTATAAATGCATACTGTATAAAATACATATATATATATATATATGCATATATATTGTGTGTATATGTACACACACACACACATATATATATATGTATCATTAAAGCAATAAATGCAACATCTATGATAATATTATGCCTGTATAGTTCTGTATTGCAGGATATGAGAGACTCTCCATATAGAAGGCAGAAGAAGTAAAACATTTATTCAGACACCAGAGGATCAAATCCCAAAAACAATGACTCCAATTTAACATAGCAATCATATTCGAAAACCAGTAAGTCCACTTCATCATAACAGCAAAGAAGTTAAAGCACAATATCACAGCAGGGCCCCAAGTCATCCAGTAACCTTCCCCCCTGCTGGGGCCTCCCTGTAACCACTCATGAATCCTAACTGTGTGCTTGCCTGCGTTCTCCACCCCCTCAGTTTTCTGGTCTCTGAAGCTCCCTGGTTTCCACTCTCCGCTCTGTACTCTCTCTGCAACTCTGCCAACTCAGAGTTCTTATCCTTCTCCTTGGGCTGAATTCTGGCTTCTCTTCTGACTCTTGAAGCCTTACTCCTCAATGCCTATCTCCTGGGTATATATATTCTTTATTAGGGCTTGAGGGCTTCACACCACTTATGAACTAATTAGTAAAAGGCTGTGGGCCGGGGGCTTCACACCTATCAAGTAAAGAGTGTAGGCCTGCCTATAATCAAGCCTCTCCTAATCAAGCTTCCCTTAACTGACTCCATGTGAGAAGCTTCCCTCAACTAGTTCCACCTGAGGTCTATTGAAAGGATGGGAAGATCTTTAATCATAGTAACACTACAATATATAGTGTAAATGAGATCTTTGTTAGAGAAACTTGCTATAAAGCTTTCTTTTCCTTATGAAATGTTTCTCTTCTAATTTTAGGAGCATTGGCTTTATCTATACAAAGCCTTTTCAATTTTATTGTATCAAAATTCCCAAATATGTCTTTTCTATGATAATCTCTATTGTTTATTTTGTCATGAACTCTTCCTCTATCCTATTTCTAAAATGAAATATCTTGTTCTTCCTTTGTTTATCATGTGACCTTTTAAATTTAAGTCATTTATAGGAATTAATTTTGTGATATAAATATATTTTTGGTATATTATGATATATCTAGTACATAGTAAGTTTTCAGATTGAAGCAATGTCCTCAATTATTCTTCTTTAATAGGGAAGAAATATCTGAAGTTGTATATCCAAGGTCTGACTCTCTTCTCACTAGATTCCAGTTCCAAAATAAAGAAACATAACAATAACAACCAGAAGTTTTTTAGCCCAGTTGATAGCTAAAATAGGAGTCTGAGAAAGCATGTATATATACCAGAAAATACAAAAAGCAAGGATACTTCCTATTGGAAGTGATTTCAGCTCAAGGGATGGGGGGTAGAGGGAAAGAGTGAGACAGGGAATCAATCCCAAACATCACCCAAGGAGAAATTCCCCAAAATCTCTAGTCTAATAAGCTGGGAATAGAGATATGATCAAATTTCCAACTCCTTTACATGTCATTTTCTTCCCAGAGCCCTAATCTCCTTTCAGTGCCTTGAAGAGAATATGAAAAGGCAAGACATGACTCTCTTTCAAATCTGGAAGTCAGAATGCCAAGATCTCTGTCCTCTCTAGTTCTCATAAACTTGGACCCTCACACAAATGAAGAACATTGAGTAATCAATCTCCACCAATGACAGGAGTCCCATCCCAATGGGCTTTGAGGCTCAGGTTACTTCAAAATAAGATGTGTAGGGTATATTCAGGGAAGGCTAGTGCCTCTGGTATGTAATTAAGTATGATTTATTAAAAAGAACTAGGAATGAAGAGAGGAGTATGGACATCTCTGTCTCTAACAGTAGCAAAAAAAAAAAAGAAGAGAAAATGTAGAAGCAAAGATACTGATGTAAAGAAGAAGGAAGACAAAGGAACTCGTGGCCGATGGCCTCAATCTTCTCAGTAATGTAAGCAGAAATATTTTTACTGTACATGTCTTATATTTTAGGTAGTCAGGTGTCTTAACAGAAGCATATTTAGAATTGGAGAATAAATAGAAACATTTTATGTAATTGCTAAATGATCTCTTACTTTGAATACTACCTGATGTCTGATTTTTTTTTGCTACAAATATATGTACAAAAAAGAAAATAATATCTGTTTCTCCACACATATCTTAGTTAAATGTGGCTTAATGTATCTGGCAAGCATGGGAATCTACAAAGAGCCTTATTTTCTTGCATAAAAATGTAAACTTTAATTTTAAAACACTGCAACAACTTAATTTAGATATTAAAAATACAAACCATTCTAAGAACCATCACTACTTTCCATATATAAGGAGGATCCATATATATATATATATATATATATGCTAGTTTTTAAATATCAAGAGAAATTATTTTAAAAGTACAGGAAGTTTGGAGGACAGTTCCTTCTCCACTGGCCAATTCTTAAAATCTAGTTTTAAAATTCTTCAAAAGTAAGTTTTCTTTTCATTTATCTCTCTTAAAATGCCATTACAATGCAGATTGTATACAGCAGAGCTCTAAACAGCATAAACTTAATGCCAGTATCCTCTGCCTTTGTGAAAAATCACACCACCTTTGAGGAAATGAGTTGAAAAATCAAGCAGAAGAAATACTTTGACAGATCAATGGCAGCAATGCCAATCCTCAGGCCCTGGAGGAAAAGGATAAGCCCAGCTGAAGAGCATTCCTGTGAAAACCAAAAAGATAAGAATTCAGAAAAAGCACACAAAATATAAACAAATTTATATAAAGTATCCCAAATGTACCCTGAAAACTAATGAAAAATTTAACTTTCATATCCAGCCAGTGTGGTCCTGACAAAAGTAGAATGTGAATTAGTGGCAAAGATGTAGAGAAAATTCTTCTGAGGAAACTGGAGTTAAATATGAACAAAAACAGGAAAGACTGGTTCTGGGAGTGAAAAGTCAAGACAAAAACCATTAGAAGGTTCTTTCTATTTAAAATTAAAGGAGGATAAGCTTCTAACAAGATTTGGCTTTCCCTCAAAATTCAAAGACAAATTTAGAAGGGATGGAAAGGCTAACACATATCTCACCCTTTTAAAGATACCCAACAAGGGGTCATTCAGCCTTTGCTTAATGACCTATGAGGGGGAAGCCACTATCACCTGAAGCAAGATATGCCATTTTTGATACCTGTACTATATTACTAACAATGTAAAATAAACAAAGAAAAAAACCTCATCTTATTTTTTCTTCTTAAAATGATTTGTGGTAGATTAAATTATAATTGACAAGCCAGATGCTAGGCTCTGTGCTAAATACAGGAGATATACAGATAAAAAAATGAAACACTTCCTGACCTCAAGGAGTTTGCAGTTTATGTTGGGAAGGAGGAAATATGGATAGAGGTGTGTGTGTGTGTGTGTGTGTGTGTGTGTGTGTGTGTATGTTTGCATATGTATGCAGAATTGATAGTGTTGTATTTTAGGAGCATAATTCATTTCAATTCAATAAACATTTATTAAGCAATTCCCTATGTCAAGCACTGGAAATAAAATAAGAATAAGAAAAACTGTCTCCACCCTGAAGGAGCTTACAACTTAAAAAAAATCACTTTCAGCTACAAATTCTCTCCCTCTCTCAGCCCCTTCCCTACTCACTGAGAAGGTAAGCAATATGGTATCTGTTATACATGTGAAGTCATGTAAAACATATTTCCATGCAAGCCATGTTGCAAAAAAAAAAAAAGAAATAAAAAGAAAGGGAAAAGAATATGCTTTAATCTGCACTCAGAATCCATCAGTTACCTATCATGATGTGTTTAACATTTTCTCTCATCACATGTTTGGAATTGTCATGGATAATCATATTAATTAGAGCAGTTAAGTCTTTCACAGTTGATTTTCATCGTTCAGTTATTTTTCAGTTGTGTTCAATTCTCCATGACCCCCATTTGGGGTTTTCTTGGCAGAGATACTTGAGTGGTTTGCTATTTCCTTCTCCAGCTCCTTTTACAGATGAGGAATTGAGGCAAATAGGGTTGTGACTTACCCATGGTCACCTGGCTGTTAAGTATCTGAGACCAGATTTGAACTCATGAAAGATAAGTTTTCCTGACTTCAGGCCCAGTTCTCTATCCACTGTGCCACCAAGCTACCCCATAGTTAGCATTACAATATTGCTGGTGCTGTGTACAATGCTCTCATGGCTCCGCTCACTTCACTTTGCAACAGCCTGAACCCTTCCCCTTTTCCATTTCTTAGGGCACAATTGTATTGCATCATAATCATACACACGGCTTCTTTAGCCAATCTGCAATGGATGGATATCCCCTTAGTTTCCAGTTCTTTGCCACCATAGATAGAACTGCCATAAATATTTTTGTATATACATTTCCCTTTCTTTTTCCTTTGCTTGTTTTGGGATATAGACCTAGTAATAGTATTTCTAGGTCAAAGGGTATTCACAGTTTTATAGTCGTTTCTGCAGATTTTCAAACTGTTCTCCATAATGCTTGGAACCATTCGCAACTACACCAACAGCATATTGATGTACCTATTTTTCCACATCCTGTAGCATCTGTCATGTTCCTTTTCTATAATATTAGCCAATCAGGTGTTAGGTGGTACTTCAGAATTGTTTTAATTTTAATTAATGTTTTAATTTTCATTTTTTCTAATCAGTAGTTATTGAGTATTTTTTCATATGACTTGATAGTTTTTTTTCTGTTTCTGAAAACTGTTCATATCCTTTGACCATTTATCATTTGATTCATTTCACTATATATTTGAAAAATTAAGTCTTTATAAGAAAAACTTACTCTAAATTTTCCCCAGTTTCCTGCATTCTTTCTAAATTTGGCTACATTAGTTTTGTCTGTATGAAGCCTTTTTAATTTCATGTTATGGAACTTATCAGAAGAAGAAATAAAGACAATTTAAATTATATATACCATTTACCTTTCTGTAACAAAGCTGATTGGTTATCTTCAGAAGAAGAAGAAATAAAGACAATTCTAATTATTTCTGCTGTTTACCCTTCTGTAACAAAGCTGACTGGTTATCTTCATAATCTAAAATTACCTATCCTGGATATGGTGTTTTGTTACTTCATAGATTATCTCATGATTAACTATTCTACATTGTGAAAAGCAAACCTCAGCAATTATTTACTTTTATTGGCTTCTGTACTTGCAGTAAGAAATTCTTTAATATGACAGTTTTCATCATATTAATGAATATGACATTTATTTTGACATTCTTCCCTTGTTTTGTTCATGTCACTCAAGGGAGGAATACTTTCATAAGCCTGGGGATTAATGCTAAGTTCTCTCTCCCACAAGACCTTGAGGTACCACAAAATGAGATATTACCTGCTCTAATTAGTTCTTAAAACAAACAAATTCTGACAACAATAATCATTTTATTTTATGTTCCATTTTCAGCAGTTATTGGGGGTTCTATAGTGAATAGCTGGATGATGGTCATGTATTATTAAAATCATCTTTAACATCTACAGAACTGTAAGACACATAAATAAATTTGAAAAAATGATTTCTGTAATCTAAAAGTTTTTTTTAATTGAAGTACATTCAAGGGTCTGTCAACTCATTTCACACGTAGGTTTAGTAATCTTTTCTTATGTCAATCAATAATAAAAAAAAGATTTTTTAAAACTTATGAAACAAAGCATCAAGAAGAAAAAAAAAATTGGGGTAAGGAGGACTGGGGCTAGACTGTATAGGAACACAAATTGAGAACTAGGCCTTGTGATGGAATTAGAACTGGGTCAGGGCCCAGGAGCTAGTAGTCAAGTCAGACCTGGCTATCTGGAGCCACATAAGCAATCTGAAGTTCAGGAATCAAAAGTTAGAGGAAGTCCAGACATTAAAATCATGTATGAAAGTATGTATCAAAGCATCCATGATGTTCAAGTCTCAGCATAGGCAACTAAGGAGACAAACAAGAACTTAGAGGAAACAAATTGGAGAATAACATTAATTATAAAGATAGCTTTTCTAGTTTTCATAGCAGGTTATTGAGTTCTTATCCCAAAAGCTGGAGTCTTTAGGTTTATCAAACAGTAGATTACTATAGCCATTGACTACTATGTCTTCCGTACCTAATCTATCCCACTGATCTATCACTCTATTTCTTAGCCAGTACCAAATAATTCTGATGATTGCTGCTTCATGAAATACTTTTAGATTTGTACAGCTAGGCCACCTTCCTTTGCATTTTTTCATTAATTCCCTTGATATTCTTGACCTTCTGTTTTTCTGTTTGAATTTTATTCTTTTTTCTAGATCTAAAAAATAAGTTTTTGGTAGTTTGATTGGTATGGCACTTAATAAGTAAATTATTTTAGATAGAATTGTCTATTATTATATTATATTATATTATATTATATCATATTATATTATATTATATTATATTATATTATATTATATTATATTATATTATATTGTCCTACCCATGAGCAACTGGTATTTTAAAAACTTATTTAGATCTGACTTTATTTGTGTGAAAAGTATGTTGTGATTGTGCTCATATAGTTCCTGGATTTGTCTTGGCAGGTGGGCTCCCAAATATTTTATATTGTCTACAGTTATTTTAAATGGAATTTCTCATTTTATCTCTTGCTGTTGGGCTTTGTTAGTTATCTATAGAAAGGCAGATGCTTTATGTAGGTTTATTTTATATCCTACAACTTTGCTAAAGTTGCTTCTTATTTCAAGTAATTTTTTTACTCGATTCTCTGGGATTCTCTAAGTATACTATCATATCAAACTGCAAAGAGTGACAGCTTTGTTTCCTCATTGCCTATTCTAATTTCTTCAATTTCTTTTTCTTCTCTTATTGCTAAAACCACCATTTCTAGTACAATATTGAATAATAGTAGTAATAATGGGTATCCTTGTCTCACCCCTGATCTTATTGGGAAAGTTTATAGCTTATCATCACTAAATACAATGCTTGCTGGTGATTTTAGATACTATGGCAGAAACTAGGCATAGACCAACATCTTACACTGTATACCTAGATAATGTCAAAATGGCTAAATGATTTATTTATAAAAGATGATACCACAAGCAAATTAGGAAAGCAAGGAATAGTTCACTTGTCAGATCTATGGAGAAGGGAAGAATTTATAACCAAAGAAGAAATAGAGAACATTATGAAATGCAAAATGACATTTTGATTACATTAAGTTAAAAAAAAAGGTACAAACAAAACCAACGTAATTCAGATTATAAGGAAAGCAGAAAGCTGGGAAAAAAAATTTTACTATCAGTGTTTCTGATAAAGGTCTCATCTCTAAAATATATAGAGAACTGAGCAAAATTTATAAGAATATAAGTCATTCCCCAGTTGATAAATAGTCAAAGAATATAAATAAGAAGTTTTCAGATGAAGAAATTAAAGCTATCAATGGTCATAAGAAAAAATGCTCTAAATCACTATTGATTAGAGAAATGCAAATCAAAACAACTCTGACATATCACATCACACTTATCAGATTGGCTAACATGACAAAACGGGAAAATGATAAATGCTGAAGAAGATGTGGGGAAATTGGAACACTAATGCATTGTTGGTGGAATTGTGAACTGATCCAACCATTCTAGAGAGCAACTTGGAACTATGACCAAAGGGCTAAAAACCCTGCATATCCTTTGATCCAGCAATATCCCTTCTAGGCCTGTACCCCAAATAGATCATAAAAATTTGAAAAGATTCACATGTACAACAATATTTATAGCATCACTTTTTGTGGTTGCAAAAAATTGGAAATTGAGGGAATGCCCATCAATTTGGAAATGGCTGAGCAGGTTGTGGCATATGAATGTAATGGAACACTTGTGCTATAAGAAATGATGAGCTGGCAGATTTCAGAAAAAAAATGGGAAAAACTTAACATGAACTGATGCTGAGTGAAGTGAGGAGAATGAAGAGAACACTGTATAGACTGACAGCAACATTGTGTGTTGATCTACTTTAATAGACTTAGCTTTTCTCAGCAATACAATAATTTAAGACAATTCCAAAAGATTCATGATGCAAAATGCTATCCACACTCAGAGAAAGAATGAGAAGTCTGAATGCAGATCAAAGCAGACTATTTTCTCTTTTTTTTTCTTTCCCATGGCTTTACCCTTTTGTTTTGCTTCTTCTTGCACAACATGACTAATGTGGAAATATGTTTCTATAGCTTATATCAGATTACTTGACATCTTGGAGAGGGGAGGAGGGAAGAAAGGAGGGAGAAAAAATTTGTCAAGTCAAAATATTACAGAAGTGAATGTTGATTACAACCAAGAACAAAAGAAAACCTACAAGGAAGTCAAGAAAAGATGGACAGCTTTCAACGTAAAGTGTAGTATTTAATATATAGGCTTTCTTGAAATGGAGATTTATTGCTTTATATTTTGTATCCTCTCTTGTGTTCTGTGCACATGGCATGTTTTTTTTTCCTTTTCTTACTTTACATTTAAGTTTTAATATTTGTGTTTATAATATGTTTCTTTTCTTATGTATTTAAGTTTTACTATTCAAGTCTAAAATCAAAAAAGAAAAAAATTAAAAAGTGAATGTTTAAAACTATCTTTACATATAATTGCAAAAAATAAAATACTGTTAAGTGAGAAAGAAAAGATAACTTTTTTAGCTCAAGCCTCCAAAGGGCTTTTTTATAATTTCTCTTGACACCCTTCCCCCATCTCCTAGAACTTAGCTTAGGCTAAGCATACAAAACATTTCTAAGGTGGATAGTGAAAGAAATTATTATTGAGTCCCCAACTATTAGGGAGATCCATGATTTTTTTCCTTTCTCATTCAGAGATTAGGTCAAAGCTTAATTCTATGAAGGGCAAGGTGTATGATGAGATGAAATCTTGGAGTTATTGCCCCATTCAAGTGGAAAACCTTAAAAAGTATTTAATCTAAGGTGAATTCTGTCCATTGTGTTCCGCTCAGGCAGGTTTAGGTAGGGTGGAAAGGTAAGACTTTTGTCTAGATTGCCTGAGGCTGGGTTAGTCTGAGGATGAGAGTTATCAGTCATGTCCTCCAGTCCCTCATTAGAACTGGTCCACTTATTATAATATTCATTCTTCTCATTAATTGTCAACCGATAAGAGTTGATTGCCACCCTCAGGAACATGCACTCTTCCAAGAGCATATAAGGCTTGAATGAATTCTTTAGGATTTGAGGGATCTTTGGCTTTTGAGAGTGCCACTGACTCTTTTATTAATTATTGCTAATATTGTTAAAATGATTAATTACCCAGAAACTATGTCTCTTGAACTTTTTATGCTACACAATAGGAAGTGGGCAACGATAAGCAATAGTTTCTGTCACTCAGATCCTGACCAAAGGACTTTCTCTTGTACCATTGTGGACAATTATGAAAAGGACATGTTTTTTCACCTTGAGCTGTCCTAGGTAATCATTTAAAATGGTGAGGTACTCTCTTGATCCAGAGAATTCTACAAAATTATTCAAGTCAAGGGGTTCAAATCTCTGGGTCCACTTCAAGAACACCCGTGCAACAGCCCAAGCTATCAAGGGCATGTATATCTGAAAAGCTACCAAGTATTTGAAAGATGACACATTGAAGAAACAATGTGTTCCCTTCCGTCAATATAATGGTGGAGTTGGCAGGTGTGCCCAGGCTAAGCAGTGGGGTTGGACACAGGGTCGTTGCCCCAAAAAGGGTGCTAAATTCTTGATGCATATGCTTAAAAATGCAGAGAGTAATGCAGAACTGAAGGGTTTGGATGTGGATTCTCTTGTCATTGAGCATTTCCTGGTTAACAAGGCTCCCAAAGTGCGACAGGGCTCATGGTCGAATCAACCCATACTTGAGTTCTCCTTGCCTTATTGAGATGATACTCACTGAAAAGGAACAAATTGTTCCTAAACCAGAAGAGGAGGTTGCTCAAAAGAAAAAGATATCCCAGAAGAAACTGAAGAAACAAAAGCTTATGGCATGGGAGTAAATATGACATTAGAGTGCAAATAAAAAGTGAAATGAAAACATTTGTTACAGCAAAAACAACAACAACAACAACAAAAAAACATGGTTTTTCAATCTCTTCCTCTTCAAGTATCACAGAGCACTCATGGTCTTGATTAAAGTAACTCCTTTCTTATTCACATGTTTTGGAATGACCCTGCTCCACAGAGCATGATAGAATTACATAAACACAGGGGACCAAATTACAATATTTGAAACTACGAAGTAGTGAATGCTCAGTGATGGGTGAAAAATTATAGAACCTAATGGAAATATTTTACCTCTCTGGGAAGCTCTATTGTCGAACTTTCCATCAAAAGACTCCATGTACATAGCAGAGGTGCAATCTAGGTTCTGTCTTGCTGTTTGTGCCATGCTTTGCTATGATCTTCGAATGATCCTCATTTCATGAACTTGTTCTTGCTTCAAAACAGCTTTGATTTGTTTGTGGTTACCTTTTATTCTATGGCTTATATTTTTTTGGAATAAATAATCTAAGAGGCTGTCACAGTCTGTACCCATGCTTCACTGATCAATACAAATGTCATAAATTAGAATCTGGAGGTTTGGTGCCTTTCTTTTCTTTGTCAAATCCCCTTCCCTTTTAAAGATAACAGGTTAAAACTTGAGGAAGCAAAAAGAACCCACAACAAAAAGAAATATGTACACACACACACACACACACACACACACACACGCTCACACACATATATATCTTTCCTCCATGCAAAGGTAAGAACTACCTATAACATTTTCACATGCTAGCCAACATTTTTACTTAGGAGTTTTTACTAACCTCTTTGATTCTGTGGAAATTGGAAAGTGATTAGGGAATACTCATTTATAAGAAGGGACAGTTTAGACATGCAGAGTGCATGTTTAAATTATTTATATACCCAAATCACAATATTACTCATATCTTCATGATTTTGAGGCATTACATTAAAATAGTATTTAAATTTACATCTTTCTTTGAAGCTGTAAACAACTCATCAGTGTTAACAGAATTCCTTCAATTCTTAAAGTATTCTAAGGAGTGTGGAAGAGAGATTGGTGGGGCCATAAAAACAAGATATTGGCACAATAATTTACCATTATAACAGGTTATATGTATGTAGTAGTGAACAAATAAACATTTATTGTTATTATTAATAAACATTATTAAATAATTGCCAAGCACTGTGCTAAGTGCCTCTGTGTTGTCCTCTGTGACCATTCAAAAGCTGAGAGAAGACTGACTCTATAAAGTGCAAGTGCATATGCAGTGACAAATTTCCTCCTAGGCATTCTCTTCTCCCTAGGTTTTCACAACATTGCTGTTTTTTTAGTTCTCTTCATAGCTGTTTAGGCTCCTTCACGGTCTCTTTTACTGAATCATCATTCCTATCATGCCCCTTAAATGTGGATTTGCTTCAAAGTTCTTTCCTGGGCCATCTGTTCTTCTCCCTTAATATTTTCTCAGAACTAGGCAGAATCAAGATGGAAGAGAAAAGGAAGGAAGTTTCCTGAATTCTCCCCAGTTTCTCCTAAAAAGCTTTAAATCACACCTCAAAATTAATTCTGGGTGGGTATAGAGAGGCAGAGCCAAAATGGCAGCATAAAAGCAGGGACTTGCTTGAGTCCCCCACTCCCAAGCCCCTCCACATACCTATAAAAATGGCTTTAAAATTCTAGAGCAGCAAAACTCACAAAATGACAGAGTGAAACAAATGTCTAGCCCAAGACAACTTGGAAGGTCAACAGGAAAGGTCTGTAGCATCAGTCTGACAGAGGAGTGCAGTTCACTGTGGGCCACACCAGCACAGACCCAGCCCCAACAAACCTGGAGCAGGCCTCAGGGGACTGAATCACTGTCAGCTATGGTGGTTTCCAGGCTCCTCAACCCAAAACTGCCAAAGACAACTTAGAAGGTCAGTAGGAAAGGTCTGTTGGACCTGGGAGAGAGAGGAGCGTGGTCTGGCCCCAGCCCCAATGTGGTAGCTACCGTGACAGTGGCTGCTTCCAGATCTCTCAGCCTACAGAAGGTGGGATGATCAAGTGACTGATCAGAGGGGGATTTCAAGGATCTCTTTGCTGGCACTGAAGCAGGATTCTCTTGTTTTGCCCATGCTTGGATCTGGTACACAGTCCTGAATGATGATCCTGGAGCTAGGAGGAGTGCTGGTGTGATGGAGGTTGTGTTGGTGGTGGAGTTGGAATTCTCCTCACAGTTCCAAGATAGGAAAGAGTTCTTGTGGTCACTCACAGACCAGACCAGAGGCTAGGACAGGAGTAAAAACCTCTCTTTTGATCATACCACCTTAGAAAAACTGAAAATTTACAGTTCCCTAGAAGTATCTCTGAAAACAGCTACACAAACCCCTGAAGCTTGGGACAGTACACCCTCCATACTGGAAGCAGAGTCTTACTTTTACAAAGAATTAAAAAGTCAAGTAATTGTCTGGGGAAATGAGCAAACAGTGGGAAAAAACAGACTATAGAATCTTACTTTGATGACAAAGAAGATAAAAGCATACATCCAGAAGAAGCAACAAAGTCAAAGGTCCTCTATCCAAAGCCCGTAAGAAAAAATACGAATTGGTCTGAGGCCATGGAAGAGCTCAAAAATAGTTTGAAAATCAAGTAAGAAAAGTAGAGGAAAAATTGGGAGAAGAAATGAGAGTGATGCAAGAAAATCATGACAAACTGGTCAACAGCTTGCTAAAGGAGATCCAAGAAAATACTGAAGAAAATAACACCTTAAAAAATAGACTAATTCAAATGGCCAAAGAAGTCCAAAAAGCCAATGAGGAGAATACCTTAAAAAGAAGAACTGGCCAAATGGAAAAGGAGGTCCAAAAGCTCACTGAAGAAAACAATTCCTTAAAAATTGGAATGGAGCAAATGGAAGCTAATGACCCTATGAGAAATTAAGAAATTATATTTTCTCGTTTACTTGTGAAATCTGGAATTTGGCTACAATATTCCTAGGAGTTTTCCTTTTGGGATCTCTTTCAGGAGGTGATTGGTGGATTCTTTGCATTTCTATTTTACCCTGTGGTTCTAGAATATCAGCACAGTTTTCCTTGATAATTTCTTGAAAGATAATGTGTAGGCTCTTTTTTGGATCATGGTTTTCAGGTAGTCCAATAATTTTTAAATTATCTCTCCTGGATCTATTTTCCAGGTCAGTTGTTTTTTCAATGAGATATTTCACATTGTCTTCTCTTTTTTCATTCTTTTGGTTTTATTTTATAATTTCTTGATTTCTCATGAAGTCATTAGCTTTCCTTTGCTCCATTCTAATTTTTAAGGAATTATTTTCTTCAGTGAGATTTTGGACCTCCTTTCCCATTTGGTGAATTCTGCTTTTCAAGGCATTCTTCTCCTCATTGGCTTTTTGGACCTCTTTTGCCATTTGGGTAAGTCTGTTTTTAAAGGTGTTATTTTCTTCAGCACTTTTCTAGGTCTCCTTTAGCAAGCTGCTGACTTGTTTTCATGATTTTCTTCCATCACTCTCATTTCTCTTTCCAATTCTTCTTCTACTTCTCTTGCTTGATTTTCAAAATCCTTTTTGAGCTCTTCCATGTCCTGAGACCCTTTCATATTTTTCTTGGAGGATTTGGATGTAAGAGCCTTGACCTTGTTGTCTTCCTCTGGCTGCATGCCTTGATCTTCCTCCTTGTCAATAAAGATGTAAGAAAGTACTTTTTCCCCAAGAAAGTAACCATCTATAGTCTTATCCCCTCCCCCCACTTTTTGCTCATTTTCACAGCCAGTTACTCGACCCCTGAGCTTTTTGGAGGGTATAGTGCCCCAAGCTTCATGGGTTTTGTGTAGCTGTCCTCAGAGATATTTCTAGGGACCTGTAAATTTTCAGTTCCTCCAAACGGTTATGATCAAAGGAGAGGTATCCACTCCCCTCCTGGCCTGGGCTCTGGTCTGTGAGCAACCACAAGCACTCATTTCTGCCTTGCAACTGGGAGGAAGATTCCCTCTCCACAGCCACCACCGGCTCTGCAAAGTCAGCACACCTCCTCACCCCAGGACCACCACCCCAGACTGTGACCAAGATCAGCAGCTTGATTCCCCTACTGTCTGTGGGAGGAGAGCTCCAGAAGTAGCTGGGGCTGGGGCTGGACCATGCTCCCCTCTCACCTAGGTGAGAGACCTATCCCACTGACCTTCGAAGGTGTCTTTGGTATTTGTGGGTTAAGAAGTCTGGAAACTGCCACAGCTGCCAGTGATTCAGTGCCCTGAGGCTTACTCCAGTCCTGTCTGTGATGATGGCCCAAGCTGGGCTTTGTCTTGTTCCCAGACCAGTTCAGTAGCCCCTTCCTATTGGCCTTCCAGATTGTCTTGGGCTGGAAGTCTGCTTCACTCTGTCACTCTGTGGCTTCTGCTGCTCTAGAATTTGTTTAGAGTCATTTTTTTTACAGGTATTTTGAGGGATTTGGGGGGAGAGCTCAATCAGGTCCTTGCTTCCATTCTGCCATCTTCAGAACAGAATAGAATTTTACAAAACATTTACACAATGAAATGAAAGCAACCAAAATTAGAAAGAAAACAAAGCTGGGAAATTTTTTACAGCAAGTATCTCTGATAAAGTCTTCATTTCTCAAATATATAGAAAACTAAGTCAAATTTATAAGAAAGCAAATCATTCCCCAATTGACAAATGGTCAAAGGTATATGAACAGTCAGCTTTCAGATGAAGAAATCAAAGCTATCTATATTCATATCAAAATGCTCTAAATTACTGTTGATTAGAGAAATACAAATTAAAACAACTCCGAGGTAGCATGTCCTGCTTGTCAGATTGGCTAATATTACAGAAAAGGAAAAAATAGATGTTGGAGAAGATGTGGGGAAACTGGGACACTAATGCACTGTTAGTAGAGTTGTGAAGTGATCCAACCATTCTAGAGAATAATTTGGAACTATGTTCAAAGGGCAATCAAACTGTGTATACCCTTTGAGCCAGCAATAGCACTACTAGGTCTGTATCCCAAAGACATCATAAAAAAGGGAAAAGAACCTACATATACAAAAATATTTATAGTAGCTCTTTTTGTGGTGGCAACAAATTAGAAACTTGCAGGATTCCCATCAATTGAGGAATGGCTAAACAAGTTGTATTATATGAATATAATGGAATACTCTTGTGTTACAAAAATGATGAGCAGGCTAATTTCAGAAAAACATGAAAAGACTTAAATGCGCTGATGTACAGTGAAGTGAGCAGAATTAGGAGAACATTGTACATCATAACAGCAATGTTGTGCAATAATCAACTACGAATAACTTAGCTCTTCTCCACAATACAATGATCCAAGACCATTCCAAAGGACTCATGATGGAAAATGCCATCCACATCCAGAGAAAGAATTGATGATGTCTGAATGAAGATCATGCTATTTTAACTTTCTTTATTTTTTTTCTATTTTTTCCTATTACTCTCTTTCTTCTTTCACAGTATGACCAATATTCAAATGTTTTACATGATTGCACATATATAATCTATTTAAAATTCTTGCCTTTTGGGGGAAGGGAAAGAGGAGGAAGGAAGAGAAAAAAATGGAACTCAAAATTTTCAAAAACTGAATGTTAGTAATTGTCTTTACATGTAATTGGAAAAAAATAAAATGCTATTAAAATTTACTCCCTTGGTAATCTCAATTGTGCCAGTGGATTTAAATATCATATATATGCAGATGACTTCCAGATATATAGTCTGAGTTTTTCTTGTGGTCTCCTGCTCCTTTGACTAATTGCCTATTGAATGTTTCAAAAGAGACATTGCCTAATAAATATGTTAAGAGCAGAATTCATTTTTTAAAAATCAAATTCATGTCTGTTTCAAACTTCCTTTTTACTGTTTCTCTTCTAGTCATCCAACTTTTTAACCTCAGTCATCCAATGTTTTCTTCTTGTGTCACTCCACATATCTAATTCATTTCCAGTCTTGTCTTTTCACTTCGATGGCTTTGTCCATTCCCGTCACAAAATTCATTTCTATACAACCTTAGTTCAGGTCCTCATCAGCTTTCACCCATACCATTTAATGGTCCAATACATCTCCCTGTCTCAAGTCTTCCACTCAAGTCATTTCCCACTCAGATGCTAAAAAAATATCCCTAAAGTATGGATCTGATTATGTCACTCTTCTGTTCAATAAAGTTCAGTGGCTCCCTATTGTTGTTAGGATCAAATATAAAGTTCTCTCTTTGGCATATAAACCTCTTCCAAACTTGTCTCCAACTTACTTTTTTTTAAGTTTACTAAATATACTTCCTTTCATGCACTTGATCATCCAGCCAAAACAGTCTTCTTGTTATCCCGTACACATAACATCTTATTCCCAATCTCTGGACCTTTCCATGTAGCTTGTGTCTGCTGTATGAAATGTATTCTTAACTAATTTCCAACTCTTAGAATTTCTAGTTTCCTTCAAAGTTCAGTTCAACTGCTACCTCTTATAGGTTATTTTTTCTTTAAAATACCACTCCCTATAGCTAGTGCTGCCCTCCTGGAATTACCTTATATTTCTTTTGTATATAGCTTGTATATAAATATTTCTGCATTACTTCAATAATAGAATATAAGTTTCTCGAAGGCAGCAACCAGGGCTGTGTTGATAAATATTGAACCACTTGTTCTTAAAGAAAAAAAAATATATATATATGCATGACACACTTTTGAACTTAACCTTCATTATTAACATTTTCTTCATTAACATCTTAAGTTTAGCATTCAACAACACAATAATTCAAGCCCTGATTTGTAGTGTTGGTCATTTTTGGAAATTTAAATATGTGCTGAAAATTTAACAATAAGTTTTTGTGACATTATCTGAGCTGACTACAGGACACCCTTGACAGTGAATTTGATTTTCTTATGGTACATAGTAGGTGCTTAGCAAATGCTTGTTAATTGATTTCTCTTGTTTCTCCAGCCTTCAGAAAGGGAAACCAGAAGCCATACCTTTTTATTTAACTATCCCTAAGACAATGCATCTGATCTTTATCTTCATATTTTTCAACCCTGCTTGCAGGTATATATCCTTTCTTTGCACCCTGCCCCCTTTTACTTTTTATTCTGAGAAATGTAATCAAATCACTTATTAACACACTTGAAAAGGATGTGCTAATGACTTGATCCATTATTCCACAGATCATATTTATAACCACAACCCCCTTCTCTGCTGACTACTCCTATATATGTGTATTATCTACCTAATTAAAATGAAGCACTTTGAAGGCAAAGACTGTGCTACTTTTATATTGTCATTCCTAGTGCTCAACAGCGTTCCTGGCACATAGCAAGGGATTAACAAATGTTTTCTATTATTCATTGGTTCGATCCACTCCTTCCCCCATTTACTTGTTCCATTATTTTTTCTTTACTTCTCATCTTCTAAGAAAGTACTACTCCCTTAGTGAGAAGCTGAAATTAATTAAATGCAAAGAAGATCAACAGAAATGAGTGTCTGTTGTCAAGATGAGCCCCCTCAATTTCTCTAAAATCCTGAGCAGAGCTTTATTCTAACTCAATGGTATTGAAAAGTGAGAGAAATAGAAGTTACTATTCTTAATACAGTCTCTGGTTTCATAACTTATAACATTCATTACAAGGCAAGAGGTGAAATTCTTCATGATCAGTCAAACCAAGGCAGACATTGTGATCCCTTCTCTCATTGGCTCTCTCCTCAATTGGACAGAAACTCATCTATCTGCTTTGGGCGTAGGTGTCGAGTTCACATTCCACTCACCTATAGAACTTCACCAATTACTAGGAAAATAGAATGCCTACAGTGGCAGCCTTCCCTTTGCAACATCTTCCTCAGTTTCTCTGACCTTCATTTTCCCAAATTATCCATGGCCATTGATATATATGTAACAATCGACACAGAATCTTAAAAATTATTTTAGGGATTATGCATTCTCAGCTCTAAGACCTTTTCAGAAATTGATTCCATACAAGTAAGTCCCCTGACCCAGGTCTTTTATATTCTGTAAAGGAACTCAAACCTTGAAATCAGAGGATTTTCTCAGGCTGAGTAGAGTTCATTCAGAAAAGATATTCAACTTGATTTTATTTCCCTAGATTCTGAGGCACAAAAATAAATAAACTTTCTTCTTTTCCCTTAAAATATATGATTGAGAAACTGGATTCAGCTACTCTTAATCCTTTGTTTTTTCATTCCAATAGTATTAATGTGGATCAAAGATCTTCCCCACCCATTCAATAGGCCTAAGGTGGAGCTAGGTGGGAAAGCTTGATTATATCTTTGTTTGTAAGTAGGCCTAAAGCCTCTACTTACCAGGTACTAAGCTGATTTGGGTGTGAAGCCCTCAGGGCCCTAAGGGGAGTTACAAGACCAGAGCCAATGGTATGTGCACTGAGTTCAAGTCAATCATGAATTCAGCCACTCAAAGACCTGAGTTCCAGCCAATCAGAAGCCTGCTAGGACTGTACATAAGGAGAGCCCAGAGTATAAGAGAACAAGAATTGAAGAGGGACAGAACTGAGAGCAGCAGAACTGAGAGAAGCAGAACCGAGAGCAGGAGAACTGGGAAGACATTGAGGCAGCAGACATTAAAAGGGCACTGAAGAGCAGACCAATGTCTGGGGTTGGCAGAGCTACAGAAGAGAGTGCTGAGCAGAGAGTTAGGATTAGCGAGTGATTGTTTATAGGAAGGCCCTAGCAGGGGGGAAGGTTACAGGATGACTTGGTTCCTTGCTATAATACTGTTATAATTTCCTTGTTGCTACATTGAGGTGGGCTTACTGGTTGTGGAATAGAATTAGTGCTATATTGAATTGGGATTATTGGTCTTGGGATTGGATCCTCTGGAGTCTAAATAAATGTTATACTTCTGCTGCCTTCTACCTAGAGAATTTTCCATACTTTGTGATTCTGAACCACTCAGGCATGTTCATGGTCATCCTCAAGGTCATGGATCTTACCTTACTGGCACAATTCCATAAGAGAAATGGAGGAATAGAGCCAAAGAATACTAGCCATTAATTTCAAGTATTTTAAATTGTTTGAATAATTACTAATATCTCATTAAGTATTTTAGTTAAATGGGGAAAAGATTGACAATCATGATGTCTCCCAAAATATAAATCTTTTTCTCAATAAAACCCAGTGGAATAAACTCTTATAAAGAAACCCTCTGATGGCACACATAGAGGATGAGAGAATTTGTCTTTCTCTGAAAATCAGAACAGCAGATAAAGCTTTTCTTAAAATGCCTTCAGAGAGAATGGTATATCATGGGGTCCAGGGAAGGGAAAATTAAATTTAAAATATCATATTCCAAAAATTTCTGTAGTAACAGGCCTCATGAGAGTAGTGTTTAAGACATTTTAGGAAGCAGTAAATGCATTGTGATTGACATTGATAATCCTATAGATTAAGAAATACCACCAGTGATCTCTAAGGCACCTTCTAACTTTATTATACTCTCTTTCCATGCAGTTAAATCATACTCCCCAAAAGAAACCACACACTCTAAAAATGTAAATTATGTGGAACAATTAAGGCATAATGGAATCATGCAAAAACAGCCAATGGCCACTAAGCAGAAGTGAAAAACATGATTAAATAGAGAAGAAACTATCAGGAACTGACATTTATAAGTGCATAGCAAAGTGAAAGTTTGCACTAACAACCATGCTTTAAGAGAATTTTCTTGAAGAGAAGCATAAAACAACTTCAAGAATGGTGCTTGCTGTATTCAAACTTCACATGATTTATAACTAAAACAAAGTTAAATTAAATACATAATTCCTATGTTTAGTCTTTTGGGAAACGATACTAACTTGCTCTTCTCACATGTTTTCATAATTTCTTTTTTTCTTTTTTTTTGTGAGTTCTCTTTTTTTTATTTTTAGTTTATGACACTTGGTTCTACATAATTTTGAGTTCCAGATTTTCTCTCCCCTGCCCCCCTCACCCCTGCCCAAGACAGCATGGAATCCGATATATCTTCTACATATAACTTTGCATTGAACTTATTTACACAATAGTCAAGTTGTGAAGAAGAATTATGACCAACAGAATGAATCATGAGGAAGAAGAAACAGAACCAAAAAACCCCCCAAAAACAAAAACAAGAGAGAAAAAAAGTGAACAAAAAGGCGAGCATAAAGCGTGCCTCAATCTGCATTCATACTTCATAGTTCTTTCTCTGGATGTAGAGAGCATTCTCCGTCATGAGTCCTTTGGAGTTGTCTTTGTACCTTGTGTTGCTGAGAAGAGCAAAGTGTATCAGAGTTAGTCATCACAGAATCCATATATCTGTGGTTGTGTATAAAGTTCTCCTCGTTCTGCTCTGCTCACTCAGCATTATATCGTGTAGGTTTTTCCAGGTTGTTATGAAGTCCATATCATCCCCATTTCTTATAGCACAATAATATTCCATTACATTCATATACCACAACTTGTTCAGCCATTCCCCAATTCATGGGCATCCCCTTGATTTCTAATTCTTAGTAACTATAAAAAGAGCTGCTATAAATGTTTTTGTACATATGGGTCCTTTTCCCACTTGTGTGATCTCTTTGGGATACAACCCTAGAAGTGGTATTGCTGGCTCAAAGGGCATGAACATTTTTAAAGCCCTTTGGGCATAGTTCCAAATTGCAATCCAGAATGGTTGGATCAGTTCACAACTCCACCAGCAATGTAACAGTGTTCCAATTTTCCCACACCCTCTCCAGCATTTATCATTTTCCTGTTTTGTCATTTTAGTCAATCTGACAGGAGAGATGGGGTACCTAAGAGTTGTTTTGATTTGCATTTCTCTAATCAGTAATGATTTAGAGCATTTTTTCATATGCCAATAGATAGCTTTTATTTCTTCTTCTGAAAACTGCCTGTTCATATCCTTTGACCATTTCTCAATTGGGGAATGACTTGTAATCCTATATATTTGACTCAGTTCCCTGTATATTTTAGAGATGAAGTCATTATTGGAGATACTGGTTGTAAAGATTTTCTCCTGATTTTCTGCTTCCCTCCTAATCTTTGTTGCATTAACTTTTTTTTTTATAGAAAAACATTTTAATTTAACATAATCAAAATTATCCATTTTGCATTTTGTAATGCTCACTATCTCTTGTTGTGTCATGAATTTTTTTCTTTTCCATAAATCTGATAGGTAAAGTATTCCTTGCTTTCCCAAATTGCTTATAGTATCAGCCTTTATTCCTAAATCATGAACCCGTTTGGACTTTATTTTGGAATGTGGTGTAAGATATTGGTCTATGCCCAGTTTCTGCCCTACCATTTTCCAATTTTCCCAGCAGTTTTTGTGAAATAGTGAATTCTTAGCCCAGAAGCTGGATTCTTTGGGTTTATCAAAGAGTAGATTGCTATAGTCACTGACTTCTCCATCTTGTGTACCTATCCTATTCCGCCGATCCACAACTCTGTTTCTTAGCCAGTACCAGGTAGTTTTGATGACTGCTGCTTTATAGTACAGTTTAATATCTGGTATGGGTAGGCCACCTTCCCTAGAATTTCTTTTTATTAACACGCTAGATATTGTTGACCTCTTGTTCTTCCAGATGAATTTTGTTATTATTTTATCCAGCTCTGTAAAATAATTTTTTTGGTAATTTGATTGGTATGGCACTGAATAGATAGATTAGTTTAGGTAAAATTGTCATTTTTATTATATTAGCTTGGCCTAACCATGAGCAACTGATATTTTTCCATTTTTTTTAGGTCTGACTTTATTCACGTGAAAACTGTTTCATAATTATGTTCATATAGTCCCTGGGTTTGTCTTGGCAGATAGACTCCCAAATATTTTATAGTGTCTACAGTAAGTTTGAATGGAATTTCTGTTTCTATTTCTTGCCATTGGGCTTTGTCAGTAATCTATAGGAATGAGGAGGATTTATGTGGGTTTATTTTATGTCCTGCAACTTTGCTAAAGTTGTTTATTATTTCAAGTAGTGTTTTACTTGATTCTCTAGGATTCTCTAAGTAAATCATCATATCATCTGCAAAAAGTAATAATTTAGTTTCTTCTTTGCCTATTCTAATTCCTTCAATTTCTTTTTCTTCTCTTTCTGCTACAGCTAAAGTTTCTAGTACCAAATTGTTGACAATGGACATCCTTGTTTCACCCCAATCTTATTGGGAATGCATCTAGCTTATCCCCATTACAAATAATGCTTGTTGATGATTTTAGGTAGATGCTATTTATAATTTTAAGGAAGGCTCCATTTATTCCTATGTTTTGTAGTGTTTTTAATAAGAATGGGTGTTGTATTTTGTCAAAGGCTTTTACTGCATCTATTGAGATGATCATAGGGTTTCTGCTAGTTTTGTTGTTGATATCGTCAATTATGCTAATTGTTTTCCTAATATTGAACCAGCCTTGCATTCCTGGAATAAATCCTACCTGTTCATGGTGTATTATTCTCGTGAGAAGTTGCTGCAATCTTTTTGCTAATGTTTTATTTAAAATTTTTTAATCAATTTTCATTAGGGAAATTGGTCTATAATTTTCTTTCTCTGTTTTGACTCTTCCTGGTTTGGGTATTAGTACCACATTTGTGTCATAAAAAATTTTGGTAGGACTCCTTTTTCACCTATTTTCCCAAATAGTCTATAAAGTATAGGAATTAATTGTTCTTTAAATGTTTGGTAAAATTCACATGTAAAACCATCTGGCCCTGGAGATTTTTTCCTATGAAGTTCATTGATGGCTTGCTCAATTTCTTTTTCTGAGATGGGGTTATTTACAAATTTCACTTCCTTCTCTGTTAGTCTGGGCAGTTTATGTTTTTGTAGATATTCATCCATATTCCTAAGGTTGTCAAATTTATGGGCATACAACTGGGCAAAATAATTCCTAATTATTGTTTTGATTTCCTCTTCATTAGAGGTGAATTCACCCTTTTCATTTTTGATGCTGTTAATTTGCTTTTCTTGTTTTTTTAATCAAAATGACTGAAGGTTTATCAATTTTATTTTTTTCATAAAACCAGCTCTTGGTTTTATTAATTAATTCAATAGTTTTCTTGGTTTCACTTTTATTAATCTCTCCTTTGATTTTCAATATTTCTATTTTGGTATTTAATTGGGGGTTTTCAATTTGTTCTTTTTTTAGCTTTTTCAGTTGCATGCCCAATTCATTGATCTTCTTTTTCTCTATTTTATTTTATTCATGTAAACATTTAGAGACATAAAACTTACCCTAAAAACTTCTTTTGCTACATCCCTTAAATTTGGTATGTTGTCTCATTATTGTCATTCTCTTGAATGAAGTTATTAATTGTTTCTCTGATTTGTCCTTTGGCTCACTCATTCTTTAGAATTAGATTATTTAGTTTCCAATTAATTTTTAGCTTATTTTTCCATGGTTCTTTTTTACACATAATTTTTATTGCATTGTGATCTGAAAAGGATGCTTTGACTACTTCTGCCATTCTGCACTGGATTGTGAGGTTTTTATGCCCGAGTATGTGGTCAATTTTTGAGTATGTGCCATGTGCCACTGAGAAGAAAGTATATTCCTTTTTATTCCCATTCAGTTTTCTCCAGAGGTTTATCATATCTGCCTTTTCTAAAATTCTCTTCACCTCCTTAACTTCTTTCTTATTTATTTTGAGGTTAGATTTATCAAGTTTAGAAAGGGGAAGGTTGAGGTCTCCCAATATTATAGTTTTGCTGTCTATTTCTTCCTGTAACTCCCTTAACCTCTCCTCTAAAAATTTGCATTTCATACCACTTGGTGCATGTATGTTAAACAATGGCATTGCTTCATTGTTTATGGTGCCTTTTATCAGGATGTAGCATCCTTCCTTATCTCTTTTAATTAAATCTATCTTTACTTTTGCTTTGTCTGAGATTAGGATCACTACACCTGCTTATTTTACTTTAGCTGAAATAAAATATATTTTACTCCAGCCTTTTACCTTTACCTTGTGTGTATCCCCCTGTTTCAAATGTGTTTCTTGTAAACAGCATATTGTAGGATTATGGTTTTTAATCCATTCTGCTGTCTGCTTCCATTTTATGGGAGAGTTCATCCCATTCACATTCACAGTTATGATTTCTATCTGTGTCTTTTTGTCCATACTATTTCCCCCCGGTTTGTGCTTTTATATCTCCCTTTCCCCTTCCACTCCTCAACAATGTTTTGCTTTTGACCACTGCCTTCCTCAATTTACTCTCTCTCTTGATTCCTCTCCCTTATCTTACCATTTCCCACTTGCTACTTCTTCCTTCCCTTCTGACCACCCCCCCCTCCCATTTTTTCTCCCTTTTCCCTCCTAGTGCCTGTAGGACAAGTTAGAGTTATATACTTGTAAGGGTATGTTCTTCCCTCCTTGAACCAAATTCGGTGATGGTAAAGCTCCAATACTGCTGTTCTCCCTCCCTTCATTCCCTCTACTATAATGTGTTTTTGTGCCCCTTCATTTGATGTAGTTTACCCTTTTCTACTACCTCCTTACCTCTTCTCCCATAACCCTCTCTTTATATCTCTTAATTATGTTTTTTATCCTTATATCAGTTATTTTTTACAGACATTCACAGTCTATGTGTATCCCTTTCAATTGTCATAATAGTTGGACTATCTCAAGATTGACATATATATGTATATACATATATATATGTATTTAACATACATAAGATGATATAATCCTATATAAAGATGTAAATAATTTGCCCTTATTGATTAATAAGGTTTGTGGGGTTCTTTTCCCCCTGTTTACCTTTTTATGTCTGTCTTGAGTTTTGTATTTGAAGATCAAATTTTCCATTGAGTTCTGGCCTTTTCATCAGGAAGGTCTGGAATTCACTTATTTCGTTGACTGTCCATCTCCTTGCCTGAAAAATTTTGCTCAATTTTGCAGGGTAGTTGATCCTTGGTTGTAGTCCCAGCTCCTTTGCTTTTTGGAATATCATATTCAAATTTCTCCTGTCTTTTATTGTAGCTGCTGAGAGATCCTGTGTCATCCTGACTGTGGTTCCCACAATATTTGAATTGCTTCTTTTTGGCTGCTTGCAGTATTTTCTCCTTGAGTTTGCAATTCTGAAATTTCACTAAAATATTTCTTGGTGTTTTCAGTTTGGGAGCTCTTTCAGGGGGTGATAGGTGGATTCTTTCAATGACTATTTTACCCTCTGGTTCTAGGACCTCTGGGCAGTCGTCTTTGATAATTTCTTCGAAGATACTGTCAAGGCTCTTTTTTCGTTGTGGATTTCCGGTAGACCAATAATTCTTAAATTGTCTCTCCTGGATCTATTTTCCAGGGCAGTTGTTTTTCCAATGACATATTTCACAATTTTCTTCCTGTTTTTTCATTCTTACATTTTGTTTCACTACTTCTTGATGCCTCATAGAGTCATTAGCTTCCACTTGCTCAACTGTAATTTTTTTATTTTTTTAAATTTTTTTATCTTTATAATTTTTTTAATTTTTATTTTTAGTTTACAACACATGGTTCTACCTAATTTTGAGTTGCAGATTTTCTCCCCTCCCTCCCCAAGATGGCATGGAATCTCATATAACTACCATGTAAAACTTCACATTGAATTAATTTATATACTAGTCAAGTTGTGGAGAAGAATTATGACCAATGGAATGAATCATGAGAAAGAAGAAACAGAACCAAAAACAAAAACAAAAAAACAACAACAACCCAAAAACAAAAACAAAAGAGAAGAAAAAAAGGGGGGAAAAAGGCAAGCAGGAAGTGTGCCTCAATTTGCATTCATACTTCATAGTTCTTTCTCTGGATGTAGATAGCATTCTCCATCGTGAGTCCTTTGGAGTTGTCTTTGTACCTTGTGTTGCTGAGAAGAGCGAAGTCTGTCAGGGTTGGTCCTCACAGAATCCATATATCTGTGGTTGTGTATAATGTTCTCCTGTCTCTGCTCCGCTCACTCAGCATTATGCCATGTAGGTTTTTCCAGGTTGTTATGAAGTCCATATCATCCCCATTTCTTATGGCACAATAGTATTCCATTACCTTCATATACCACAGCTTGTTCAGCCATTCCCCAATTGATTTCCAATTCTTAGCTGCCACAAAAAGAGCTGCTATAAATATTTTTGTACATATGGATCCTTTTCCCACTTGCGTGATTTCTTTGGGATACAACCCTAGAAGTAGTATTGCTGGGTCAAAGGGTATGAACATTTTTATAGCCCTTTGGGTATAGTTCCAATTTTTAATGAGTTGCTGTCTTCATTTTGCTTTTGAGTCTCCTTTTCCAATTGGTTGATTTTACCTCTCAGGGTGTCATTTTCTCTATTTAGATTCTGAATCTCCATAGCCATTTCACCACTCTTATGTTTTAAGGACTTGATTTCATCAGCATTTTTTTTTCCATTTTTTCCTTTTGTTCTTTTAAATCCTCCTTTAGCTCTTACAGTAATGTTTTTTGGGCTTGAGACCAGTTCACATTTCCTTTTGAGGTATCAGATGTGGGTATAGTGTCATTGCTATCCTCTTCCAAATTGGTATTTTGATTATGCTTGTGTCCACAAAAAGAATCAATGGTCCTCGTTTTTTTTTTGTGTTCTTCTATATGTTTGTTAGCCTTCTCCTAGCTTTACAATGAATTTCTGCTTTTGGGGTTCAGGGTTCTCTGTCCCAGGTTTCTTAGTCTGGGGATTGCAAGTCTGGTTACTGGCTTTGTGTATTATAGCTTTCAGTTTCCTGAGGTGTGAGGGAAGGGTTTGGCTGCCTGAAGTCTCTTTTTCCCCTGGGGCTGCTCTCCAGCACTGCTGCTCTTCAGCAATGGTTTCAGCTGTTTGTTGTATATGCTGGTGTCTGCCACTTTCCCTGGCTGTGCAAAGGTATGTCTGGGCTCCTGGTGTTGACCCCTGCTGCCTCTGCCTCTCTGGGACTCAAAAACTCCCATTGCTAGACCACTGAAGCCCCACTTCTGTCTCCTTTAGTTCAGCTTTTTTTCCAGAGGAATTTTTCTGGGTCAGGGGTGGAGGGGAGGGATTAGAGCTTTTTACTGGCCATTATGTCTTCTGGAAGTTCAAGAAGCCATGTTTCATACCTTTGGGCTGCAAACCTCAGGAGTTGATGTCTCACAGCCGGTGGCGCTGTGCTGCCTTCCGTTGCTTCCACAGACTGCCATCCCGTGTTGGGAGGCCTGGGGATCTCCACCAGTTTTGGGAGCCTCACTTTCTCCCAGTGTGTCTGTTTCTGCAGCTGCTTCTGCTTTGGTGCTGTCTGGAGCAGTTCCGCACCCGGAGCGCTCTCCCACCCTACAGATTCCTACCCTTGGCCTTTCGGACTCTCCTGGCTTGGAAATTTGCCTCATTCAGACTGCTTGTGGTTTCAAACTCTCTCAAATCTGCTCAGATTTAGTTTTTTAAAGGAATCTGACAGAACTTGTGAGAGAGCTCCTGTAAGATACTGTTTTCACATGGCCATCTTGGCTCTGCCCCCTTTCATAATTTATTAAACAGCACTAACACTCACTAAACTTTTCTAGTCCTAAAATGAATACTTAAATAAAGTGTTGTGAATTGCTCTGTAAAATTGGTAAAGATGATAGAACATATATAAATACAATGAAAATCCATTATCACTAGCTTCTATTTCCCTTGCTCCCAACTTTATAGAACTAAAAATCACTACATGATTTCAATGACTAGAGGATTTACTTATGCAATTTCTAATTATTCTAAGCTTTATATCTTAAAGCTTATCATTTATTTGAAAGCTAATTGTGACTCTAACCATGTCTGTCTCCATGGGGACCAGAAGAGACATACTCAGGTACATAGAAGCAGCTGTCTCCCATAGTTCCTACTTATGGCATCAAACTACACTATACTGATGATTGGGCTCCTTTAAGGAACTCATTTATAACAACTGTGTGTGTGTGTGTGTGTGTGTGTGTGTGTGTGTGTGTGTGTGTGTGAATGTGATTATATATGATTAACTTACCAATGTCAGGCTGCTCAGATTCTCCTTGACTATAATCTTGACCTCCAAAAGGTACAGAAATTTTTAAGAGAATTAGGAGAGAGGAAGTGTTTCAACATTGTCCTAGGGGTTCTAGCACCTGCCTTAGAAAGTCAGTTCATGTTTGTCTAACACTCTTGGCCATGAGTGACCCAGATGTGCCACAGCTCACTGTGAGGTGGCAGAATGTTTAGGTTTACATAAACTGAATTAGAATGATGACCAAATAGTACATGATGCTTTACTTTCTCTAAGCTGAAACCTATGGGGTGTGAGCAGCATGATGTAGCACTAGCAGGAACACTAGACCTAGAGTCAGAACATGTATTAATTATGCAGACATGAATAAGTCACTTAACAAATGTAAGGCTTAACTTCATTTTCTGTAAAGTGACAATAATAAGGGTTGACTACCAACCTTTCGGAATCGTGAAAAAATGATTTTAATGCACTATGGAAATAAGAGCTCTTATTGCTGTTAGATGTGTTTGGAGGTTAGTTTATGAATATTGGCATTATTATTTGTCTTACTTTTTCTGTCTTGGGTTGAACGCTTTGTCCTATATACTACAAAATGGACCATTTCCTGAAATATATAACTATTGTGAAATTAAAAAAAAATCTATGCCTACATTCTTTCTAAGGACATAAAGAATTTATACACTGATCTCCAAAACAGCTCTTATGTGGACAGAATTCTGAAAGACAGAAGTAAATATGTAAAGGCCATATCAGAGAGAAAAAAGATATATGGCAGCTTATTACAAATTTATTTAAGACAAATTGTATTTTTTGTTGTGATTGTTGTTGTTTGTTTTTTGTTGCAGACCTCTGACTTTATTGGTACATTGATCTACTACAGGCAAAGTGCCTTTAAACAGTTTAAAGTATCAATTATTGCCTAGGGTTGTACTACTAAAACATTAAGTAATTTGCCAAGGGTTGCGCAGCCAGAATGTCAGAAGTGGAGTGTCAACCAGGTCTTGCTGACACTCAGGAGCCTGGCCCTCTCTCTCCTATGCCTCACACAAATACACAGGGATATGTATAATACATACATACTTACATACACACACACACACACACACACACACACACACATCTGTATAGAGTCCTGACCAGTGGCACATACATATATAGTCATTATATATATGTATGTATACATATTAAATATGTGTGTTTAGGTTTATTATAGATATGTATATAATGTACAGTTATATATGTGGGTACATATATGTGTATGCATATACCTACATATATACCCACACATACACTGTCTCCTCCAATAAAATAGAAGGTCCTTGAAGGGAAGAAGTGATTCATTTTTTTATCTTTGCATTCCTAGTAGTAGAAGAGTGTCTAGCATGTAGCACAAACCTACTTGATGCAAAAATGTTTATCGGTAAATGATCTTTGGGAGGAGGATCTGTGGCCTCAGTGTTAGCCCTTTTTAGCCATATATTCAAACAATGTGACAACTAACAACTTGATCCATTGGTGATATTGGTGGACAGACTGAATATGGAATGCTTGGCACTAAAGTGTAGGTTACCATTCATGCTAGAACATTAGAAGACCACACAAGAAATCACGTGGGCTTCTATAGCTTTTAGCAGTATTTTTATGACTATAATACCAGATATGGTGCAGAGCAAGGGGAGAGGAAGGGATGTAAAGTGTATTTATTACTAATTGAGGGAACATGACTATCTTCATAACAATATATGCTTTTCTTAAATATGCTACTATGTTCACCACTGTTATTCAATATGGTACTAGTAATGTTAGCTTTAGCAAGAAGAGAAGAAAAAGAAATTGAAGGAATTAGAATAGGCAAAGAAGAAACTAAATTGTCTCTTTTTGCAGATGATATGATGATTTACTTAGAGAATCCTAGGGAATCAAGTAAAAAACTACTTGAAATAGTAAATAACTCTGGCAAAGTTGCAGAATATTAAATAAACCCACATAAATCATCTGTATTTCTATATATTAATAACAAAGCCCAACAACAAGAGATAGAAAGAGAAATTTCATTAAAAGTTATGTTATACATTATAAAGTATTTGGGACTACCTGACAAAACAAACCCAGGCATTATATGAATACAATTTCAAAATACTTTTCACACAAATAAAGTCAGATCCAAATAATTGGAAAAACATCAGTTGCTTGTGGGTAGGTTGAGGTAATACAATAAAAATGACAATTCTACATAAATTAACTTACTTATTCAGTGCCATACCAATCAAATTGCCTAAAATTATTTTATAGAGCTAGAAAAAATAATATTAAAATTCACCTGGAAGAACAGAATATCAAGGGAATTAATGAAAAGATATGCAAGAGAAGGTGGCCTAGCCCTAACAGGTCTTAAATTGTATTATAAAGCAGGTATCATCAAAAGCACTTGATACTGGCTAAGAAATAGAGGGGTAGATCAGTGGAATAGGTTAGGTACACAAGACACAGTAGTCAATAATTATAGCAATCTACTGTTTGATAAACCAAAAGACCCCAGTTTATGGGATAAGAACTCACTGTTTGACAAAAACTGCAAAATAGTATGGCAAAAACTGGGCATAGACCAACATCTGACACCATATACCAGAATAAAGTCCAAATGTATGCACAATCTAGTTATAAAGGCTGATACTATAAGCAAATTAGGGGACCAAGGAATAGTTTATCTGTAAGATTTATGGAGAATGGAGGAATTTACATCCAAACAAGAGATAGAGAATATTATGAAATGCAAAAAGGATAATTTTGATTACATTAAGTTGAAAAATTATGTACAAACAAAGCCAATGCAACCAAGATTAGGAGGGAAGCAGAAAACTGGGAAAGAATGTTTGCAACTAGTGTCTCTGATAAAAACCTCATTTCTAAAATATATAGAGAACTGAGTCAAATTTACAAGATACAAGTCATTCCCCAATCGATAAATGGTCAAAGGATATGAACAGACAGTTTTCAGAGGAAGAAATTAAAACTTTCTATAGTCATATGAAAAAATGCTTTAAATTGCTATTGATTAGAGAGATGCAAATCAAAACAACTCTGAGGTACCACAGCACACCTATCAGATTGGCTAACATGACAAAACAAAAAATGATAAATATTGGAGAAAGTTGGAACCCTAATTCATTGTTGGTCAAGCTGTGAGCTGATCCAACCATTCCGGAGAGCAATTTGGAACTATACCCCAAGGATTATAAAAATGTGCATACCCTTTGACCCAGCAATGCTGCTTCTAGGGCTGTGTCCTAAAGAAATCATAAAAATGGGAAAAGGACCCACATGTACAAAAATATTTATAGCAGTTCTTTTTCTGGTGGCCAAGAACTGGAAATTGTGAGTATGCCCATCAATTGGGGAATAGCTGAACAAGTTGTGCTATATGAATGTAATGGAATATGTGCTATAAGAAGTGATGAGCTGGCAGACTTTGGGAAAATCTGGAAAGACTTATATGAACTGATGCTGAGTGAAGTGAGCAGAACCAGGAAAACATTACACACAGTAATAGACACACTTCTCGAGGACTGATTTTGATAGACTTAGCCCTTCTCAGCAATGCAAGGACCTAAACTTTTCCAAAGGACTCGTGATGGAAAATGCCATCCACATTCAGGGAAAGAACTATGGAGTCATTATACAGAATGAAGCAGACACTTTTCTCTTTTGTTTTGTTTTCTTTCTCACGGTTTTTCTCATTTGTTATAATTCTTCTATGCAACATTACTAATATGAAAATATGTTTAATAGGAACATATGTGTAGAGCACATATCAGATTGCAAGCTGTCTTGGGGAGGGAGGGGGAAGGGAAGGGGAGAAAATTTAGAACTTATGGAAATGAATTTTGAAAACTGAAAATAAATAAATTAAATATTAACAAAATTTTAAAAAGCGGAGAAAAAATATCCTAGGTTACCCTCTACTCCAAATATATCAGAATATATCTGAATGGAATTATTCACCTTCAGTGACCAATTACCTCAAGGAACTACAGTTTAAGCTCAACTTATTAAAACAGGATTTCTTAACCTGCGGCATGAGAACTTCTTTTAAATATTCTGATCATTGTATTTCATTGTAATTGTTTTCCATTGTAATCCTATGTATTTTATTTTATACATAAAGATAACATTCTGAGGAGTCCATAGGATTTGCCAGACTGCCACAGAAGTCCATGACAAAGAAATATTTAAGATTCCTTCTTTAAAATGACCAGAAAAGATTAGGTCTTAACTATTGCTCAGTGTTCAGACATCCTCAAGCTGCCATGCTCCTATGCTCTAGACTCAACATTCAAGCCAGAATGTAAGCTTCCACCATAGGGCAAGGACTTCAGATTGGTAAATATTCATCACTTCTAACTCAGATCCCAAACTACCACACTTTTTTCTGGATATCTCTTAGCCATCTTTATAAGCCTTGCTTTTCCTGAACTTTTTAATTCTAGTTCTAAGAATAAAAATCTGTCATTCCTCCCCTCAAAAAGTTAACACCTATCAATTGCCTTATGATTTCAATCACCATACCTATACTTCTCTTTTCAGAATAGTTCTTCCTCATCACCACTCACCTCTATGTTTTGTCTTACCCTATTGAAATTTTTTTTATGTCTTTGAGGTCAGGAACTGTCCTGCTCACTTGTAACCCATTGCTTAGTACTCTCTTCTTCTTACCACATCCTTAGTACGCCCTATGCCTTCTGATGGTGAGGGGACTTGCATAGCTCATTGCAACTATGTGCTATGTCATGCAGAGTTAGCCATAGCAGACAGATCATAGCAGAGAATGCTGACAAAAGGTCATCCACTGGAGGAGAAAATGACAAACCACTCCAGTATCTGTGCCAAGAAAATCTCATGGACAGTATTAAGGTGATTAAAGATGTGACATTGGAAGACAGGCCCCTCAGGTTGGAAGGTGTCCAACACACTACTGGGGAAGAGTGGAGGACACCTGCAAGTAGCTCCAATACTGATGAAGCAGCTTGACCAAAACTCAATGGAAGCTCAGTTGCGCATGTGTCTGATGATGACAGGAAAGTCCAATACAGTAAAGATCAAAATTGCATAGGAATATGGAATGTAAAATCTAAGCTGGATGTGGTCAAAAAGGAGATGGAGAGATTACACATTGACATCTTGGGTTTTAGTGGGCTTAAATGGATGGGAATGGTGAATTTAATTCAGCTGATCTCTTAGAAGAAATGGAGTAGCCCTCACAGTAAGCAAAAGGATGAGAAAAGAATACTGCAGTACAATCTCAAAAATGATAAAACGATATTTATTTGAATTCAAGGCAAACTATTCAACATCACAATAATACACATCCATGCTCCAAATGCTAATGCCAAAGAGGCCAAAATTGATGAGTTCTATGAAGACCTATGAAATCTTCTAGAAATAATAACCAAAAAGGTATCATATTTATCATAGGGATTGGATTGTGAAGGTAGGAAATAAAAAGATAATTGGAATAACAGACAAGTTTGGCCTTATAGTACAAAATGAAACTGGGCAGCAACTAATAGGGTTTTGTCAAAATAACTCACTGACCATAGCAAACACTCTTTTTCAACAACTCAAAAGGTGACTCTATACATGGACATCACCAGATGATTAATAAAGAAATCAGATTGATCGTATACTTTGAAGCCAAAGGTGAGGAAGTCCTATACAGTTAGTTAAAACAAGACATGAAGCTGACTGTGGCTCAGATCATGAACTTCTTATTTTAAAATTCAGACTTAAATTGAAGAAAATAGGGAAAATCACCAAAACATATAGGTATGACCTAAATAGCATCCCTTATGAGTATGGAGTGGAAATGATGAATAGGTTTATTTAAGGGATTAGATCTGGCAGATGAAGTACCTAAAGAAGCTTGGACAGAGATTCACAATTGTTGTGTTTGTCCTTTGTTCTTGAAGAGGACCATGACGTCAGGGAAAAATGACATGACTTGCAGTTGACTTTGATTTAAGAGAAGGAGGGCTGGGCAAGGTCACCAGCTTTACTTTCTCCTCTAGAGCCATCTGGATCCAGTGACCAGATATTGACAAGGATGACTGGAGATGACCCAGGATGCAGCGGAAGACCATGGCCCTTTTATGCTAAGGCCTTGGTTCACAATACTGTACAGGAGGCAACAACAAAAACATTCCAAAGAAAAAGAAGAGCTAGAAAGCAAAATGGCTTTCTGATGAAGCTTTACAAATAGCTGAGAAAAGAAGGAAAGAACATGATAAAGGAGATAGGAAAAGATATACCCAATTTCATGCAGAATTTCAGAGAACATCAAGAAGAGATAAGAAGGTTTTCTTAATTGAAAAATACAAAGAAATAAGTTTTGCACCCAATATGCCAGCAGATTTGGAAAACTCAACAGGGAACACTGGCTTGCTAAAAATCAGTTTATGTCCCAATTTTAAAGAAGGACAACGCCAAAGACTGTTCAAATTACTGAACAAATGCACCTATTTCACACAGCAGCAAAGTTATACTTAAGATTTTGTAAGCTAGGCTTCAGCAACATGGGAGCCAAGAATGATCAGAATAGCAGACTGGTTTTTGGAGAGGCAGAGGAAATAGAGACCAAACTGACAAGATTCACTGAGTTGTTGTAAAAACAAGGGAGTTCCAGAAAAAGCAAAGCAAAACCAAACCAAACAAAACCAAACCACCTATCTATTTCTGCTTCTTTGATGATGCTAAAGCCTTTGTGTGGAGCACAACAAAATGTGCCAATTTCTCAAAGAGATAGGAATAACAGATCATCTTACTTATCTCCTGAGAACCTGTATACAGGCCAAAAAGCAACAGTTAGAACTGAACATGGAACAACTGATTGGTTTAAGGTTGGAAAAGAAGTATGACAAAGCTATATATCATCACCTTATTTATTTAAATTATATGCAGAGTACATCATACGAAATGCCAGTCCAAATGAATCCAAAGCCAGAATTAAAGTAGCTGGGAGAAATAGAAACAATCTCAAATATGCAGATGATATCACTCTGATGTCAGAAAGTGAAGAAGAATTAAGAAGTCTCTTAATGAGGGGAAAAGAAGAGAGAGTAAAAGCTGGCTTGAAACAACATCAAAAACAAGCAAACAAATAAACCTAAGATCATGGTAACTGTTCCCATAACTTTCTGGCAAATAGAAGGAGAAGAAATGTAAGCAGTGTCAGATTTCACAACAAAAATCACTGAAGATGGCAACTGTAGACATAAAATTAAAAGACACTTGCTCCTTGGAAGGAAAACTATGTCAAATCTGGATAGCGTACTACAAAGCAGAGATATTACCTTGCTGACAAAGGTCTATATAGTCAAGGCTATGGGCTTTCTTCCAGCAATGTATGACTGTGAGAGTTGAACTCTAGCAAAAGCTGAGTGCCACAGACTCAACAGACTTTTTTGAGAGTCCTTTTGACAACAAAGAGGTCAAATTAGTCAATATTTAAGTCAATAATTTAGACTATCATTGGAAAGTCAAATGTTGTAGCTAAAGTTTAAATATTTTGGCTACATAATAGGAAGACCAAGGCCTTTTAAAAGACCAAAGAAGACAAAGACCTTTTGAAAAGACCCTGAAGTTGGGAAAAATTGAAGGCAAAAGGAAAAGGAGATGGCAGAAGATAAGCTGGATGGAGAGTGCCATAGAAGCAATAAACATGAGCATGGGAAGAATTCAAGAGATAGAGGATAGAAAGGGCCTGGCACACTATAATTCATGGGGTCACAAAGAGTCAGATACAAGTGAATAACCAAACAACAACAAATATCTTAGTATAGTACTTGGCATAAAGTTTTAATAAATGCTTTTGCCTTTTTTCCCTCCTTGATAGGCTCTCCTTCCCTCCTTCCTTTTTCCCTAGACTAACAAGTATATAGAGCAGATTTCTGCAGGAATAGATCTTGTTCCTTCCCAGGCAGAACTAACTAAAACAAGGTGTCATATACTCTGCCTTTGGAAGTTTAGCTTTACAAATGGGCTGTAAGTTCTACTCACATGTGTACTTAGTGAATGTACTAAGAACTTAACAATTGTCTGTCAAATTAGTTGGGAATTGTTGCCGAAAATGAAAATCCAAGGCAGATGGTGAGCCTTGAAATAGGTATGGGAATAAGAACATCATTGAGGAACTTGATAAAAAGAAGCACGGCACAGTAGAGTGCTATACATTGAATCAGGAAGACCAAGGTTAAGATCCTGCTTCTGACAGTTATTTTTTGTGTGTGTGACCATGGGTCAGTCACTACCTCTCTGGATCTCAGTAACCTCATTTATAAAATTAGGCAATGAACTTCATGATCTCCCCTTCCTTCTAGCTGTAAATACGTGAGGAAATCCTCATTTTTAGAATCAAGAAGCATGGTCTGTGACTCATGCACAGTTCCTTATATGTTGTAGGTCTCAACTTTTAGATAGGTGAGGTTTGGTACCATTCATCATTTTTCTTGTAATTGAAACCTGTGACTTGTGAGGAGAGATGTTCTTCACCCTAGAATATTTACTTCTTCCATGTCTTCTATCTCAAACGTGTATGCTCCTCTAAATTTCTACAACAGGCACAATAATCCATGTTTATGGGGACAGAACTCTAGACTCTTGACTAGAACTTGGACTCTAGACAGAAATCAAAGTGAAAGACTGAGAGAGATGTAGCTCAGAGAACTGCACATGAGAACTGATGCAAAATATGTGTCTACACATTGGTTAGAAAATTTCACTTAAAGTCTACAGAGAAGTTAGGATAACCTTTCCAGAAACAGGGGGAGGTATTATTTTAGAATTGTAATAATCCAATCAAGCCAAAGAATGGAAGAGAACAGGTGAAGTTAGTTCTTCTATTCCAACCTATGTAGGCAATAGTTAACTTGGGCAATTGCAACAATTGATGCAATGATTTTTTTTTTAAAATAAGTTTTATAATTTTACTATAATTTATTATAATTTCTCCTATCACTGAATACACATAATTATAAGCAGGTATTAAATTTTACTTTGAATTAAAATTGTTCATTCTGCTATCTCTATATGGGGAAATGTACTATGCCAATTGATGCAGTTTGATTCATTAGGGTGTTTTTAAATTCTGAGTTGTTCTAGTGTTAAATTTAAGCAGATGTATAGTTTTGACTGGTGAAAATTTTTTGGACTATTCCCCTATTCCCCTTGGGTAGAGGTGGTGTAGCAGAACTGAGTTAGTTAAGACTTTGGCCCAGAAGGAAAGCATACAGCTGCAGCTTTGTAAGGGACCTGGATTCTCATCTTTTGTGGGTGTTCTGTATGCTCTCTTATTATGCTGATCTTATAGGAAGGAAGCCTGGGGCCTTCTGTAACTCCTCTTACCAGGTGTCTCTTCTACTGCACATCCATCCCTCAGTTAGAAGGGAGTGGAGGGAGGAAAGGAAAAGAGGACAGGAGAAAGTTAATTTATTCTAAAACTTGATTCAGACATAGTCTACATTGCCTGCATGACAAAATGAACTGACCCCCCATCCCATTCCTTCAGGAGGCATGTATGATGACTCTAGATATAATAAGAGAAAGTAAAATAGTAAGGATGAGTGATTACTTAGAAGTTATACACACATACACATACACAAAATAAGTGACCAAGTCAAACCTAGTATTGGTCTGGTGGTTCTCAGTCCTCTATTTTAAAAATGTGAGTAATTTTTGTCCAAACATGAAATTAATATTTTATTGATATCCACAGGCATATATGGATTTAAGATAAAAATTTTTGCTGAAAGGGATCATGTGACTATAATTGTTGTTCAGTCATTTTTCAGTCATGTCTGACTCTTCATGACCCTATTTGGGGTTTTCTTGGCAAAGATACTGGAGTGGATACTTCTCCAGCTCATTTTACAGATGAGGAAAGTGAGGCAAACAAAGTTAAGTGAGTTGCCCAAGATCACACAGCTAGTGAGGGTTCGAGGCTGGATTTGAACTCAGGTCCTCCTGACTCCAAGTCAGGTACTCTATTCATTGCACCACCTAGGTTAATATAATTATTGATCATATATTTTGGAAGATCACAAATCAATGTAGTTGTGTATATGAATAATACAACTTATATACATATTTAATATAAGCATTCATATGCATCTTTATATGTTATATACATTTATATACACATATAATATAAGCTGATAAGAGTAATAAAGAAGATATTATGAGAAATCTGAGATATTATTTCTGGTGAAGGAGTCAAGGAAAAATTGTATGGTGATGGCAGGACCACAGGTGGATATTTTATACATGCTTATTTCATTGATTCATTGAATGAGGTAGTGAACTATAATTTAGTTTATCTTTTATGATCACCTCTATTCATTGTTTTGTTAGACCCTTGCCCTATAGCCATTCCTGTGAAAGGTATCTGATCTAATTGTCTTTTCATTTTTATATAGCATCATTATCTTAACTACTGTCTTTTCTCCTGCTGCCCACACATGTGCTAAAGTTCATTGGCCTTATGTCTAGGAAAGAATTTATTTCCCTCTTAAGATTTCACCGGGACAAGACAATGTTGCTTCTGCACATCTGGCACCTAAAGGATATCATTCTACTTTAACCAATAACATGGGAAATCTGCACTGCAGGTATTTGCTAGAGAAATAAATCATGACAACTACAGTCAAATACTTGCCAAAGGTTCATTTAAGGCATCATATTTGAGAGAGATAGAATCAAATGAACATGCTAAGTACCAATTCATCCAGATTCTCAAAACTCTAACTCTATGTTTTGATAATGCCAGAAAGCAAAAGACCTATACTTCATTATTGCAGCTCCTCACAGATACACCATCGCTAACTATTATGCCATCTGCCTTTATAAATAGATAAGTTGAGAATGATCCAGGTGAACAATGTTTCTGTCTTTCATGCCTCTATATGTTGCATATATTATGCACTCATACCTAATAAATAGGGGAATTCATTTGGTAAATCATTGCATAAAAGCTTCTAAAAACAATTTGTATCCTTTTCCTCATTAGAAAATCAAAATTATAATATACTTGTATTTTCTCATTTAATTTTAAGAGACATGGCAACAAATCCTATCCTAATCAGTTAATCTCAAGAACCTATTTCCAGCATCTACTTCTACATTCTTTATGTGTTTCCATCATGTTTGGATCTCTAATTTCTCCTTATCTTGTATTTTGTTTATCATGTAAGCTGTTGCAGATCTTTCGAAGGAATATAAGACATAAATTATTAGGATCTATGGCACAGTGATAATGTGTGACTGAAAGAAGGAACCATTATTCATGTATCACTGTCCTTTACCCAATCTCTCTCTTCTCCAAGCCATATTCCACACAGCCCCAAAATTGACATTTGTAAAACATAACTCTCCATCTCATTCCCCTGATCAAGAAACTCCAGAGCCCTCTCAAATCTAAGATACAACATGAAATGCTCTGTTTGGCATTTAAAGCCCTCCACAATCTGATTCTAGCCTACCTTTCCGGGATATTATATATTACTTTCATCCATATACACTCTTTCTTCTGTGTTCTAACCAAGCTGTCCATCTTGCTGTTCCCAGTTCATGCTGTTCTATCTCCTGTAACTGAACCTTTGAACAGACCTCACTCCCTTCTCCCTACACCCACACAAAAGAGAAACAAAAACATTCATGGAACGCATTTCCCTCTCACATCTTCTTCACAGAATCTCTAACTTCATCCATTAGTGCCACTTTTTACTTTTTTACACAAGACCTTCCAAAATGATCCCAGTTGCTAATGCTGTGCAACTAGTTATTATTTGTATTTGTTTAGTTTTCCCTTAGGGATTCATGATAGAACATCCTCACTGTCCCCAACACATATACATACACATAAACACACACACACACACACACACACACACACACACACACACACACCAGAATAGGCAGATATATCTTCCTACTGTTTGTTTGATATTGGCCATGATGATAACTTTAATTAGCTGCTGAGTCAAAACTCTGTGGATGTATCAAATTAGGCAGGTCTCAGACCTCTCACTTTTAATTTGTATTTCAAATTTCAAATATTGTGTTGGAGTGATGAATAAGTATAAAACTACTATTTAGAAAGTACATGGCCAGATTCTACACATTGATACAAAGTAATTTTCCTTAAGCACAAATCAAGCCATGTGACTCCCTAACCTGATCAAGTCCATTAGCTTCCTAGTGCCTCTAGAATAAAATGTTCTTTATTCATCATTTAAAGTGATTCACTACCTGGCTCCAATCTGACTTTTCTATCTAAGCTAAAAAAATCCTTGTTGATTGCTTGATTAATAAGCTTCTCTTTAAAAAAAATCCATTTAAAATATTCTTATTGCTTATGGCATGGAATATAACAGTCTCTGAAAAATTAAAGTTGAGAATGGATTCAAATAGAACCTGAGATATGGAGTAGCTGAGTGATTTTTGGCAAGTCACTTAATCTCTGTCTACCTCAGTTTCTTCATTTGTAAAATGGAGAATACAATAATACCTACTTCTGTGGATGTGCTAAAGATTTAAATAAATTGTGTAAAGCGATTTGCCACCTTAAAAACATTATATAAACACTAGCCATTGTTGTTGTGTTATAATTATCAGTAGTGTTTGATGTGACTATCTCTTCTTGCTGACTTTATTTTTATTTTTGATATTATTTATTTTAAGTACATAATAAAAACTTGCTATTCTGTCTTTTATGATCTAATTTGTCCCTGTTTGGCTACTGCAAAACACTGCTACTTGCCACTACTGTGGCTGTGTAAAGCCAATAACACCAGCACGCAGGAGGGCTGCCAGCATAGGATCTTTGATCTGCTTTTCTAAAGAAAGCAACTTTAAGGGGTTTACAATCACACTTTAATTAAACATACATATATCATTCACTTAGTTCAGGGGAAAAAGTCAGCACCCTCAACTTCAGAGAAAATACAAACAGAAATTACAACCAAAAATTATATAAACAGAGCAAAATAACACAAATTGGTAGACAGGCTTCTAGCTCTTGGTTCATAGCAATACATACACAGTTACCAGAGACAGAAGAACCAACATCTGGGTTTTCAAAGCCAGGGGGCTCCTTAAGGGCTACCCAGAGTCTGGTCAAATCACAAGACACTCTTCCAGGGAGTGATCCCAAGCAAAATGCTAACCTCAGAATATATATACCCTTTTTTAGGACCTGAGGGCTTCACACCTCTGGGGACCTCTCCTGACCTAACTAGCAAAAGGGCGTGGGTCTTCCTACAAACAAAAGCAAGACTTGATTTCCTTAGTGCACAGAAGCACTTCAAAACAAAAAATTCCCACTTTGCTTGCCATTACAATTATAAATCTTCACAGTCACAATTTTAAAGGAACTTTGGCTCTCTAGGTTTTTCTTTTAAGTGACTATAATTATATTGAATGTATACTTGTGATATGTTATGTATAATTTTGTTTAAAACCAAATTTCTTCCCAACTTCTTTCAAGGCATCCCAATGGTCTCTTGCCAAAAATGTAGTCTTTCATGAAATTGTTTATTTTCTTGGATTTATTAAAAAAAGTGAACAACTATTTTTCAATCACTTTTGTATGTTATTTTTCCAATCTGTTTCACTCATCTAGTTTTCTTTTTTTCTAACAAATACCAAATATTTTTGTGACTATTAGTGTAAAATATAGTTTAAAGGCTCCTATCCTTCACACACACAGTTTTTCTCCATTATTTCCCTTGAGATTTTGCATCTTGTTTTAGTCCCAATGAATTTTGTCAGTGTTTTCTCTAGTTTTAAGAAGTATTCCCCAGACACTGTGGAAATTAAAAAGGTTCAGGAGAGAAATAGTTTCTGGGTAATTCAATCATGCTATTCATAAGGCCAACAAGTTTATTGATTAAAAAGAAGTCCATCTGTCCTTCTCTCTTAGACCAAAGACAATCATGGTGGCAAGCTCACAGTTCTAGAGAGGCAGAATCTACAAAAGGATTGAGTGAAGCAATTTTCCAAACCAAGACAAGTTAGAGGGTTGGCAGGGAAGGTTTGTCACACTCAGGTGAGAGAAGAGTACAGTACGGCATAGGCCAAGCCAGCATAGACCGGGCTCAAGCAAAACAGGAGTAGGCATTGAATCAGTGGTGGCAGTGGTGGTTTCTGGATCCCTCAGCACACAGATGGCAATGGGGTCAAACAACCTCCTTAAAGTGTTCCTAAGATAAAACTCCCAGGAATATTATAGCCAAATTCCAGAGCTCTCAGGTGTAATGGCAAGAAAAGGGGATTTTTTTGCTGTTTTTTTCTTGTGGAGTGCTTTTCATCACTAAAGCAGTCAAGTGCCTTTGATTGAGTCTTGACTTTGTTTGAATCAAGAGTCTCCAATTTAATCAAGAGTTCTTGATTGGAAATAGTATATATACTCTGAGGTTAGCATTTTGCTTTGAGGTTCACTCATTGAAAGAGTGTTTGTGTGATTTGACCAGACAAGACTCTGGGTAGCCCTTAAGGAGCCCCCTGGCTTTGAAAACCCTGATGTTGGTGCTTCTCTCTCTGGTAACTATGTATGTACTGTTATGGTCAGACAGAAGCCTGTCTTTTGATTAGTGTTATTTTCTCTGTTTGTAATTTCTGTTTGTATTTGCTCTGGAGTTCAGGGTGTTGATTTTTTCCCCTGAACTAAGTGAATGATATATGTATGTTTAATTAAAATAAGATTGTTAACACAAAAGTTGCTTTCCTTTAGAAAGTAGATCAAAGATCCTGAGCTAGCAGTCCTCCTGTGTGCTGGTGTTATTGGCCTCCACAGTAGCTGCAAGTAACATTGTTGTTACACCAGGTCAAGGAGATAATATTGCAAGCAGCCAAAAAAAACAATTCAAATATCATGGATCCTTTGTTAGGATAATACAAGATCTAGCCATGTCTACATTAAAGGCTTAGAATATGATATTCTAGACAGCAAAGGAGCTAGGATTACAACTAAGAATCACCTACCCAGCAAAACTGAGCATAATTCTTCAGGGGAAAAATATATATTTAACGAAATAAAGGTCTTTCAAGCCTTCCTAATGAAAAGATCAGAGCTGAATAGAAAATTTGACTTTCAAATACAAGACTCAAAAAAAGCATTAAAAATGTAAACAGGAAAGAGAAATTATAAGGGATTCAATCAGGTTAAACTTTTTTCATTCCTATATGGGAAAATGATACTTATAACTCCTAAAATTTTTTCTCATTATTAAGCCAGTTAGAAGGCATATACGTACACAGATGGCACATGTATGAGTTGAATATGATAGATTAATTATATAAAAAAATTAAAGGTTGAGAAAGAATTATGCACTTGGAGCAGGGGAAAAAGAGGGGTAGAATGGGGTAAATTATGTGACATAAAAGAGGCTCTAAAGAGATTTTATAGTGGAGGGGAAGATGGGGGAAGAGAGTAAGGGGAGCACTTTACTCTCAACAGAATTGGCTCAAAGAAGGAATAACACAAGCACCCAATTAAGTGTAGAAATCTATCTTACCATACAGGGAAGTAGGAGAGGAAGGGGATAAGAGAAGCAGGGTGTGGGGCTGATAGAAGAGGGGGAAGATTGGGGGAGGTATAAATCAGAAGCAAATCATTTTAGAGAATGGACAGAATGAAAGAGAGAAAGAGAGAGAGAGAGAGAGAGAGAGAGAGAGAGAGAGAGAGAGAGAGAGAGAGAGAGAGGGAGAGAGAGAAGAGTAGGATAAACAATGGGAAAAGAGGATGGAGGGAAATACATAGCTGGCAATCATTACTGTGAAAAAAATTACAGCAAGTTTCTCTGATAAAAAATTCATCTCTCAAATATATAGAAAACTGAGTCAAATTCATAGAAATAAGAGCCATTCCTCAATTGATACCTAGTCAGTGGATATGAACAGGCGGTTTTCTAACAAAGTAATCAAAGCTATTTATAGTCATATAAAACTTACCTAAAATCACTATTGATGAGAGAAATGAATTTAAAACAACTCTGAAGTAACACCACAAACCTATCAGATTGGCTAATATGACAGAAGAGGAAAATGATGAATGTTGGAGGGGGTGTGGGAAAAATAAAACACTAATGAACTGCTGGGGAAGCTGTATACTGATTCAACCATTCTGTAGAGCAGTTTGGAACTATGCCCAAAGGATTATAAAACCATGTATACCCTTTAACCAAGCAGTGACACTACTAGGTCCTTACCAAAGAGATTATAAAGAAGACCTATGTGTACAAAAATATTTATAGTAGCCCTTTTTAAGGTGGCAAACAATTGGAAATTGTCGGGATATCAATCAATTGGAGAATGTCTGAACATATTGTTGTGTATGATTGCGATGGAATACTATTGGGCTATAAGAAATGACAAGCAGGATGCTCTTGGAAAAACTTGGAGAGACTTAAATGAATTGATGCAAAGTGAAATGAGCAAAACCAGGAGAACATTGTACATAGTAACATCAATATTGTATGATGATCTACTGTGAATAACTTAGCTATTCTCAGCAGTACAATGATCCAAGACAATTCTGGAGGGCTTATGATGACAGATGCTATCTCCCGAGAAAGAACTGGTGGAGTCTGAACTCAGATGAAAGATACATTTTATTTTCTTTCTCCATTTTCCGTGAACTTTTTTTTGGTCTGTTTTCTTTCACAGTATGACTTACATGGAATGTGTTTTGCATAACTATAAATGAATAACCTATGTCAAATTGCTGGCTTTCTCAATGAGGTGTGGGAGAGGAGGGAGGTAGAGAATTTGAAACTCAAAATTTGACAAAAGCATGTTAAAATTGTTTTTACATATAATTGGGGAAAATAAAATATTAAATTAAAAAATGGCCCAGCTTTCCCTATGAATCCTAGGATTTGTTTTTGTTTGTTTGTTTTTGTTTTTGTTTTAGCCCAAACAAGTGCTGTCTTTGTTGAAGGGCATTTTCTGCATCAATTTAAATAGCCATATGCATTTTTTCGGGAAAGGTCATTTTTGTTTTTATATGATTAATTACACAAATTGGTCTTCTAATGCAAAACCATCCTTACATCCATGATATAAATCCAAATTGATTATAATTTACAACTTTGACTTAGTCTGTTTCTAAGGGTTTCATTTAGTAATTTTCATTAATACTGATCTGTGAAATTGTTCTACAGCTCTCAGTCTCCAATCTGTCTCTGCCAGATTTGGGTATTATTTGTGTGCCTGTCTCATTAGAGGAACTTGGTGCAGTACCTTCTATCTCTATGCATGAAAATAATGTTTAAATCTTAGGCTTTCATTGCTTTTTAAATGTATGAAATAATTAATTTATAAATTTATCTGATCCAAGTTTTTGTTTATGTTTATATTGTTTTTATTATCTTTTTAAAATTCATTTTTGGTTTATTCAATTTCTTTTTTATGAGATTAAGTTTTCAAAAATAGTGCTTTGTTAATTTGAGTAATTTATATTTTTATGGATAATCTTTTTTATGTTTTTGTGGATAATCATTCTAAGTTTTACTAGCATGTAAGTGCACAAAGTGATTTCTGGTAGGTTTCTTTATTTCCTATCTGTTGTGAATTTAATTTCTTCATTTAAAAAAATGGTGATTTATTTCCCTTGCCTCTTTTTATTTAACCAATCAATTAATCAATCAGGAAGCATTTATAGGGTGCCTGGCACTAGGAATACAAATTTAAAAAGTGAGACAATCCCTGCCTTTAAGGACCTTATGTTGAATTAAGGTAATAAAACATGTTCACATATAGTTCACACACGAGAGAAATGCACATTCAGGAAAATAGCAAGCCCTATCTAGGCAGATAAATCCTTAAGTGGGCTAGTGAGCCAGACAAAGCTTTAAAAACTCATGATCATAGTTAATCTAGGATGCTAATGCTCTTAATTTCCTGTACTGTTAGCTTCTATTCATACCCAATCTATCTCTCCTTTGAACTCTAATGTTCCCATGACCCCCTCTCCCACAAGATGTTTGTCTATTTTCCTCCTTGATTCTCTTCCTCTTAGGGGCAACTATACTTTTCAGCTGTTGTTGTTTGTCCTTTATTTAGAGCAAAGAGATCAGATTCTTCCTAGTGGCTAGTGGAAGGAAAAGAGTTCTTTAGTCAGTGGGCTCAAAGCTTACTGAATTCCATCAATAATTGGTATAACTAACCCTTGAAAATAACAGGGGAATGAGACAAAAGCAAACCCATGGGCCCAATTGTCCTAGACCAGAAGTTCCCAAACTTATTTGGCCTACTAGCCCCTTTTAAAAAAAATACTCAGCGCCCCCTTGGAAATATGCTTTCTTTAGCCTTTTAACTTTTTTTTAAAAATTGCATCATGTCAAAAATATGATTTTTAAAAATGACACATCTTAAATTTAATAATTTATTGTAAATTTGTGCTTTTTTCCCTGCACTGAATTTTTTTTTCAGGGGGGAAGGCAGGGCAATTGGGGTAAGTGACTTGCCCAAGGTCACACAGCTAGTAAGTGTGTCAAGTGTCTGAGGCCAGATTTGAACACAGGTCCTCTCGACTCCAGGATGGGTGCTCTACTCACTGAGCCACCTAGCTGCCTCCACCTGCATTGCAATTTTGATGACACAATATTGGATAATGTAACCTTATAATATAGTATTGTAAACAAGTCATTACATACACAAGTATTCCTGCCATAGCATGCTAGACTTCCCGACAATGATATATACATTGTTATATACATATACACACTCGCCTGCCAGCACTTGCTTGTTAAAACCTGTCAGCTGATTGATTATAACTTGCATTTTCTGTGTTTATTTGGAAAATAATGTAATCACTATGACTTTAACTCTGTTACACAACGGATGAAACATGTACGAACGGTTTTTCAAAATTCTCTTCTCTTCTTTCCTTATGCTTCCACCACCCTCTTATTTTTATTCAGTCTCCTCATGCATACCCCAGGCTACCACCAGCCCCCTAGAGGGGCAGTATTACCCACTTTCGGAACCCATGGGAGACTTTAAAGAGACTGACCAAGCCTATATTAAGTTCTCTGGTGAGTCAATGGGGGCTAAGGGTTGGTTTCATATGTGTGTATGCACATGCACATACACACACATAAACACACATCAGCAGTGGATTAGAATCTAACAATGTGGAGAAACAAGAAAGAAATATTAAAGTAATTGGCGCTTGCAGTTTTGAAAGAAGCTAGAGGTTCCAAGATGGGGAGATAAGGAGAGAGAGCATTTTAAGCATGGGGGAGAACCTTTGGAAAGGCCTGGGGGCAGGAAATGGAATGTCATGCATAAGAAAAAAACAAGTAAGCTTGTTTCTCTGTAACATCAAGTATATTAAGCAGAGTAAATGTATTCGTTTTAATTTGGCTAAAAGCAGAATGTGAAGGGTTTTAAAAGTCAAACAGAGAAGTTTGTATTATAAACTAAATGAATGAACAAAAAATAATCATTGCTGACTGTGTTCTGGGTACTGTGTTAAGTGTTAGTGACAAAAAAAAGGCCTTCCCCTCAAGGAGATTACATTCTAATAGTGGGAGATAGTATTTGAAGGAGGAAAAAGGTATGGATGTGTTTGGATTAGGAAAATTGTTATTGTTGTTTGTCCTTTGTTTTTGAAGAGGACCAATGACATCATAGGATGATGTCTTGACTTGTACATGCATTGGGTTTAAGTGAGGCAGAGTTGCACAAAGTCCTCAGCCCCACTCTCTTTTCCAGACTCATTGAAGTTCAGTGGCAAGACAAAAGACAGGATGACTGACATTGGCTGAGGATTCAGTGGATGACTTTAGAATCTTTGATGTCTGACTAAGTCCTAAGTGCTCTGCAGCCCACACTTTAGCTGCCTTCCTGGCCATTGGAACAAATTGTTCTCATCTGCCCCTTCCACCTGGAGGAGTCTTCACATGCTTGGGGTAGATATCCCCGTACCCAAGCAGAAGTTTGAGGCATGTCAGTTACCCACAACTTGGTTTAACCATTCTGCCAAGATGATTTTACACAGTTGGGCCACTGAGCATGCTATAGCTAATCTTGGAGCCACAGGTGAGCATTAAGTGGCAGGTGGATGAGCAGCCCTGGAAAGGGCTCAGTAAGCTCTCACACCAGAGGTGCTAGTTCTTCCTGAAAACTCCATAAACCCCTTTGGAAAATTATAGGAAGAGAGAATGACCTTTCAAAAGAAATAGTTCTATGGATTTGATTATTTTTTTTTCCAACAAAGAAGATAAAAAATGGAAAGAGGTCCTTATAGAAGCAAGACAGAAAGATGCCCCAGGTGAAGTATGTTCAGGGCTTTGGAGATGACTAGTAAGAGTAGATTATACTTTACACTCATTAAGTTTCCATTCACTAAGAAAAATAGCATGTTTCCAGAGAATGAGTTACAAATTATAAAACTGAGGCCTTACCTTCTCTAAGGCAAGGTCTTTCTTAGAAAATTCAATTTGAGAATACTGTAGTGTAACCATGTGAATTCACTAAAGCTTTTTGGGCAGAAGAATGACATTGTCATACCTTTTAAAATTTTTTTTTAGGAATATCAATTTGTCAATTGTGTAGAGAATGGATTGCCAAAGGGAAAGACTGGTTGCTGGCACACCAATAAGGAAGCTCTTTCAACAGTCCACAGGGCCTGACATAAGTTAGTTGTTATGTGACTAGAGAATGAAAGGGATGAGATGCTGAGGAGATAGAATCAACAAGATTAAGCAAATGACTGGATATGATGATGTGCGAGAGTAAAGAGCAGAAGATTCTTAGGTTGTGATATTCCTTTATTAGAAAGATGGTGCTATCCTTAACAGAAAAAAATAATGCTAATGAGAGGTGGATTTATGGTAAAAAATAGTAAGTTCTATTTTGGATGTCCGTAAGAAACATACCAATTGAGATGCCAAGAAAGCAGCTGGAAATGTAGAATTAGAATTCAGAGAATAGATGAAGACTAGATACGTAAATCTGGGAGTAATCTGTGTAGACGTGATCATTGAATCCATGGTAGCTGATGAGGTCACCAAGAGAGTGAACATAGAAAAGAGCCCCAAGAAGAATCCTATGATACATCAATGGATGGGCATGTTCCTGAGTACTGGGCCTTAATTTTTTGTATAATATGAAATGAGATTCTCTGCATCAGAAGGAAGAGAAAGATAGTGGTGTTTGTGGTGTGTAACATCTGTTGTTGGAAGAGTGAATTGGTCCAGGAAATTTAAAATGATTGTTATGAAGAAGTCAGGGCTCAGTTGACATAAATTCATAGTGGATCCAGTCAATTCAATTGTCTGAATTGTTTTAGCACAGTTTAGCAATATTCAATCAGAGAAAAAGAAAACAGGCCTGGATTTTGCAAGAAAAACAGCAGTGATAAGACTTGTTGGAAAAGGATTTTGGGAGTTGAAAGGAATGCAAAGTTGAACTGGTTCACGTATTTTTTTAAGGGGAGAAAGGAAGGCTGAAAACAGAAGTGATGTTTTGGGAAAGCAGGGAAGGATGGAGTAACTGGGTATTTCTGAGAGATACAGGAAGATTTAGAAGGGGATGAAATTAAGTTTAGATAGTGGAATCTCAGTGTATATTGGGATCAAATAGGGCATGCACTCTTTGTTGTTGTTTCTAGCCAATTACATGTATGTGAATCAGTACTAAATGGACTTGGCCTTTTGGGATAACTTGGTGATACCCTTATCAACCACCAGGCAGGAAGAGGGGATGAACTCATTGGATATTTTTAATGGGAGTATCTCTATTTCTTACAGATCAGTGACTTTCTTCCAGCTTTTGTGACTCTCTCTTTTGGAGGAGATACTAGACATGAGTCCAAACCAAGCCTTAAGTATTATCCCTAGGGTATAGGAGTGGGGGACTAATGAGCAAAAAACAGTGTGAGAAAAAAAGAAGTCCAACATTTCTTCTAATGGTCATAATCATAAGGATTATGCTATATTGAATATATGCTGAGATATAGCTATAATTCACATAAAGAGTAAACTAGATTTGGACAATGCACATGGTTCCATAGCTCACATGCACAAAGAAGATGTCATAGTGTCCCAGTCCCTTGGGTTCAATAGTGTTTTTATGGATAGTGCAGAATTATGGATTGGGGAGGTTCAACACTTGTAAAATTAGATCAGAATATGACTATCCCTGTGTATGGCTATGGGCAGCTAGGTGGCACATTGTATAGAGTACTGGTATTTAAATCAGGAAGACTCAAGTTCATGAGTTCAAATTCTGCTTGAGACACTTACTAGTTATGTGAACCTGGGCAAGTTAATTAACCCTGTTTGCCTCAGTTTCCTCATATGTAAAATGAGCTGGAGAAAGAAATGGCAAATCACTCCAGTATCGTTGACAAGAAAACCCCAAATGGGGTCACAAAGAGTTAGGCAGGACTGAAATGACTGAATAACAACAAAATGTATGGCTATGGGAGAGTACAGAGATAAATGATAGGCATTGAAGAAATTGATACACTCTGGATATTTGAAGGGGCATTAATGTTGTGCCCTGTCCCCTGGTTTACCCACCATCTTGCCCCACAGTTTGTGCTGCCTTCTTCACGGAAATAAAGTCCCACCAGGGGAACCCCGCCCGCGGTAAAAAGTAACTGCCCAAGGCATAATTTTGGGAAATTGCCCAGGGCCCAGTCACCCTCCCTGTTGTGGAAGTTGCTACCAAACCACTTTCCTTATAAGGCTCTAAAGCTAGGTATTAACCAATTGCTTTTCTCTGCTTCTGTAAGTTCCGGCTTCTGCAAGATCTGATCATGGCAGTTTGTGGTTTTTCCCTTTAAATACCCTGACCCTATCCCTGCTCGAGGCTGTTCAGTTTGAGTCTTTACTCCAAACAGTCACGAGCTGGAATAAATCCACTTCAAAATTTATATCTGGGTCTTGCTCGTTTTTTCGGCATAACATTAATAGTCAAGTAGAAGCCTTCAAGTATAGGATAAGATTTGGGATAAAGAAGAACACAGTGAACTCAGTCTCCTCATTGAAGGATAAGATCTGTATAAGTTGATATACATGAATGGATTGAATATCAAAAGAAGAAAGGTCTCTCAATGAAATGGTCAGATGAGCAGCAGGAAGTGTCAGAACAGAGCAAGAACAAGGTCTTATACCCGTATTGGTCCAAGACCCTGGGGATGGGGAATAGGTATGAGAATGGTAATAGTTTCATCTTGTACTAGAGAAGGTAGAAAAGGATTCTGGAAGATGAGAGATTTCAATTACTATAAGGAGATGAAAGGAATATAAGATAAAGAGGTCCAATAGGAAGAGAAGTTTCTTTAAAAAAATAGAATAAAGGTTCAGTGCTTCACAATAGAAAGACAAGGTAGAGTTTACTTAAGATCTGGGAGAAGTAGGTATGACATGGATACACATGAAGGATAAGGAGGTTGTGGTCAGGGGAGGGAACTTTGATCTAAGCAGTCCACCAGTGAATCACAGGGATTCTGAATGGAACTCCAGGCAGTAGTTTACCATGCCCTTCTCACTAGCAATGGTGAAGGGAAAAGAAGGCAGGGAGGGGGAGAGATTGAAACAGAGACAGAGGTAGAGAGACAGAGAACATGGTATAAGTGTGACAGCAGGGTAGTTAGCAAGATGCCCATTGTCTAGCTCCCAGTATCCTGATGTGATGAATAGTTGAGATATAGCTAAGGCTAAATCTGGCTATAATAGAGATGAAGTTTTACTTATTCAATCTTCAATCTAGAGTTAGTTTAGCTCCACCCCAGGATAAATCCCAGGATTGTATGAATTAACTTTCCTAGAGTTGGGGGCAGAGATTATCTAGGTCCTGATATACACTAATCCAGATGGTGAAGGCCAGGAGGCAGTTTAACAGGCAAGGCGCCTGTGGTAGCTAGGCTTGGTATCCATGAGAGATTAAGATAAGGCCCTTGATCAGATTAATAGTTTATAGATACTGTTAGTTTTTTTAAATAAACTTTTATTTTTAATTACTTCCATTTTTTTAATCTTTACATTTCTCTCCTTACACTTTAAAAAAATATTTTCTTTTGTACTATTTTAGGGGTTGTAGATTTATTTGTTTCTATTCTTTTTAATTGTATGTTCAGTATATTGGTTTTGTTTCTGTCTTGTTAATTAAAGATTTTAGGGACGAAAATGATCCTATCATAATTACTTGAGCTGTACCTGATAAATTTTGGTACTTTGGTTTTGTTTTACTTCATCTCCATACAGATGTGCATTGTTTGTTCATTGCTATTTCATGGTCTCTAAAGGATGGATTTATTGTTTCTGCATATTTTACATTTGTTTATGTATTCTTTGTACCCCACTACAAGACCAATTTGGTAAAGATATCTAATAATTCTGATTATATTTATGTATAACATTTATAATATATATATAGATATAGATATTCTTTAATGCTGCCAGTCAGAAGTCACCAAGGCAATTAAATATTTTTTTTCCAAAAATCTATTCAGTTCTATATTTTCTTGTTTATTTTTCTCTTAGATATATATCCAGCTCTGACAGAAATGCTAGTTTTTTAGTATCATTTGTTACTTTTACTGTCTTTCTGCAATCCTTAATTTTTGAAACAACTTAGACATGCCATTTTTTGCAATACATTGAATTAGGAAGAATTTACAAGAAAACATGGACAAGATTGATGAAAGGTAGGAAGGTATGGATGAATTATGATATGTACTATTGAAAAGAATACCCACATCAATGCTATCATGTATCCATCAAAATACCAATTGCTTGCAAACTTGCATATGTCCGCACTGATGAGTTCCTTTTGGGGCCTCCATTTTGTGAAGGTGTCCAGGCTGACTTGCCTTCATTTCCCTCCTGGTCTTGTTCCTGACTGTCTAAATCACAAAATCATGCCCCATTTTAGGTACCTTTATCCCTCCTCCCAATTGCCCTTTTCAGCAACTCCTTTTTTGTTTTTATTAGAATGAATACTTCTTGAGGACAGGGACTTTTAAAATTTGTATCCCTAGTACTTAGCATAGTGCCAGGTAGCACTTAATGAATTCTCATTTCCATCCTCCCCTCCTCCCTCCCTCCTTCCAAAGTGTAGAGAGTCCTCTATACTTTCTTCCTTCCTTCCTTCCTTCCTTCTCTCTTTCCTTCCTTCCTTCCCTCTTTCCTTCCTTCCCTCTTTCCTTCCTTCCCTCTTTCCTTCCTTCCTTCCTTCCTTCCTTCCTTCCTTCCTTCCTTCCTTCCTTCCTTCGGTCCTTCCTTCCTTCTTTCTTTCCTTCTTTCCTTCTTTCCTTCCTGACCTGTTACTCAACCTAAGGGAACTATTCTCTTCTCCATCCAGAGAAAAAATTTCTCTCTCTCTCTCTCTCTCTCTCTCTCTCTCTCTCTCTCTCTCTCTCTCATTCTCTCTCTCTTTCTCTCTGTATATATGCACGTACACATACATATACATATACTTCTGTGTGTGTGTGTGTGTGTGTGTGTGTGTGTGTGCGTATTCTCCTAGGAAAGAGACCTTTTTCATCCTTGAGGGAAGTAGTCAGAGAAGGAACTGAGTAGTTATTAAGTAACTATTATTCAATTTGATGAGGTAGAATGTTAATCATAATATTTTAACATGTTATGACATTTCCCTTGTTCAAAATTCCTATAAATATTACATCAAACCCTCTTGGGAGGAGAGCTTTTTTTTAGTGCATGACTATTCAAATTAGTTATCTTTCTAAATTAGAGGTATTTGGATTTTAGATTAATTTTAAATTAAAAAAATTGCTTCTGGTAGCTTCATGCTTAAACACAGAGTATGGTATTAATATTTTTTTTTCATAGAAATTTAAATTGTACTGTGACTTAGATTCCAACACCTTTTAGAAAGCCAACATGAACGTAGGACCACTTCACTCGGAAAGATTTATATAGCCAACTACACAGAGGTAAGTGACCTTTTAAACTCATTGGAAGCTTTTTTGAGGAGAACTGTGCAACCTAACAGATTCCTGATTAGATTTATGGAATGTGATCCTTTAAGAGGAAGGCCAAGGCTGTCAGACAGAGTAAGAGGCTGTGTATGTCTCTGTTCATGTCTGTGTACCCACCTTGTATATTGAATATAATGAACATTAATTCATTTTAGTGTTTTATTGTTTTGTTAATTGTTTCAGTCATGTTTGATTCTTCTTGACTGCATTTGGGTTTTTCAAAAGTGACTCGCCAGTTCGTTCTCCAGTTCATTTTATAGATGAGGAAACTGAGGCAAACAGGGTTAAATGATTTGCCAGGGTCACGAAGCTATTAAGTGTCTGAGGTCAGATTTGAACTCAGGAAGATGAGACTTTCTGACTCCAGGCCCAGCATTCTATCCACTGTGCCACCTAGCTGCACCCATATTAGTATAAGCTATAAATGACTACATCTGTGACAAATTTGATTTTAGCCAAACTGAGCTCTTGATCAGGATTTTTTTCCTTACTCTGTTCTTAACAATGGATAGCAAGTTGCACCTAGGACAGACCTTGAGTGGGAATTTAATTGTTCCCACTGCTGTAGGAATTACACAACCCTTTCAGTTCTTTTTTTCTGTCCAGAGACTCCTAACTGACTTGGTCCTTTTCTGATTTTCTTCAGTTTGATAGTCATCTGCTTAGTTCTATGAATTCATGTTTAGATATATAAAGGGCTAAGAAGTAACTGATCTTAAAATCAGTAGTAAAGGGGTACGTGTTACAAGATCACAAGGATATTCCCCCTTCCCCACCCACAAAGTGCTTGGCCAACTCTAGAGATCCTCCTGGTCATTTTGATGTAATTTAAAAGAAAAAATCCTCTGTAGACGCTCCCTGCTGAGAGTGGCTAATCTCTCCATAGATCCTCAGGAATGAGAAATAAGACTCAAGAGGTCTCTAGGTCAAGAAATGGCCAGGTTTCTTTTTTATAAGGATTGAACTGGATAAGGGCCTCTTTTTGGTCAGTGAGCTTGAAAATAAATTTCCTTCTTTGTAGGTTAAGTCAATACAGAACGTACAATGTAGGAAAAGTTGAGGGAATGTCAAAGTGAGGAAACAGTATATTAAAATGTCATTCTTGCAGGAAAAATGGGCATTTGTTTCTCACTCACTAGAGAAATAAAAGGTAAAATTGACAGTATAAGCACAAGAGAATTGACTGGAACCAGAGGGCCTAGCTTGAAGTATTCTTATTCTCACTATATGATCAAATCAGTTAACTCTCAGCCTTAGTTTCCTCATTTATGAAATGGGAATAATCATATTTGTATTACCTGTGTCATAAAGTTGTTTTTTTAATATTTGCCTGGCTGCTATATAAATGTAAGTTATTATCATCAGTAATAATATCTGACCTACAATAATTTAATAAATGAATATTAGATGAGAAATTAACAAAAAGGAAGCTAATTTATCATGTTCCTAGTTATCTGAATTCCAAGTTAATCTGAATAGTTTTATTTTGAAAGGCATTGTCTTTAGTTGCAATATAAGGACAAAGTGCTCATCACATCAGGATTTTTTCTCAAATATTAAATGAGATTCCTTCCAGCTCCATACCGATGAATGTATGATCCAATGATTTTCCCACTTGCCAGAGCGGTCCAAGGAATTATCTTACATAAGGATAGACTTCTGATAAGCAAAAAAACAACTCATCACAAAACATATTTCCTAGGGAAATCCTATTCAAAGACTTTGTGCCATACCAGAGAAGATAAACAGGTTTCTCAGGAATTTAAGTATAGGTTATCTCTTCAGGTTGTCACATTATTACTTCCATTGTCAGTTCAATCCTATTTTTAAAGGAAAAAATAATCCTTTTGACCTACTGAAATCTTAATTTGCATAACATGGAAATGATCGCATGAAAACTGGTGGGTCAAAATATCAGTAGTATGCTATTTCAATTCATCTTCTTTTTGAAAGTCATAATTATTACTTTATAATGGTGTTTCTATAGAATGGAAATAATGGTATTCTTCTTCTAGTTATTAGCTCCTTTCTGGAAAGAGTTGTTTAATTGCCTTTGGGGGATCGACTTGATGTTGTATAATTGCATATATGCATGTGGTATTCAAACTCTTATAAACAAATAGAAATGACAAACAAAATTCTCTGGTGTGTTTGTGGTTTTGCTGTCTTGCTTGGTTTCACACAGTGCATTTTTATGGATTGATTTCTCTTTCCAGTTTCCAATAAAATTTGTTGACATTAAAAAGCAACAACAACAACTAAATACTGACTTTTCCACATAACTACCAGTAACTAAGATAGTTTGGAAAGTCTATGGAAGCTCACTTTCAGTGATTGTGTTTACTTTACTGTTGCCTGGTCAGACATCATAATTTTTATTCTTATGTTTCATTTTATTTTATTTTTTGCTGAGACATAATAAACTCTGCTTCCATCTTTTATTTTAACTGTTTCTTTTAAGTTATGGACATGAGTTAATAAGTATGATTATATACCATTTCCATTGTTTCTAGGAGGGAATGATGTTTTTTCATTTTGTATAAAAGGAGTATGAGAAATTGCATGGTTAATGACTTGCCCAAGGTCATACAATGGAGGAAGAAGAGAATTTATAATTCATGTTTTCCAGTCCAACTCTAATAGAAATTAAAATTCATTCAATGTATAGGAAAATACACAGAGACCTTTCTATGACATTGTAAGATATACAATAAGAGTTGTTATGGGAAATGGATGTTATCATAATATAAGGAGATTTAATAACTTAAATACAAAAAGAACTTCACTTTAAGGCATTGTCATTAATATTGCCCAGTAGCATGAAACCTTAACGCAAGTTATATGGATAGACTCCAAAATTCATATTATACCTATAGAAAGGCAATGCTAATTTATAGTCATTACACAAAGATCAAGCTTAATTAGTGAACAGACTAAACTATAGAATATCCATAAAGAAATTATTTTTATTACTCTGAAGTCCACATAAGTAATTGTAAAATTTTAACTAATAGAAGTCTTCACGAGATTTCCTTAATGAGGAAAGAATGATTGTAATATGTAAATATATGCTTGAAAATATTTGAAAAGCATTTCTCTAAAGCAGATTTAACATTATACATGCATACTTTTTAACCACTATCAGTTTACTTAGGGCATCTTTTTCTTAGAGAAGAGACAAAAGTAAATTTCAATGCAACTTCTATCCAACTTACTACAGATTCTGAATTAATAATGGGCTTTTAGTGTTGTAATTCTAAAGGAAATTGCCATCTATGTTCCTTAACTTCCTTTTCATCGTCTCCACTTTGACTCCTAATATTGCCTCTTTCAATGATACATAATCATACCTACAATCATCTTGAGTGTCATGAAGGATATAAATTAAGTACAACATATGGCAGCTGCCTTTCTGGAGCTCATTAGAGAGTCTAATTATATACAAAAATCAAATAGAAAATACATCAGCTTATACTACCAAATGTTAAATTACATTATATAGATATGTACTCTAGAAATACAGAGAAGGGGAACATTCAGGTGAGTTGAAGTAGTTAAGGAAGACTTCATAAAAGGAAACAAGTTGTGATTTAATTAATGTTTAAGATTTGGACAGGCAGAAGCAAATGACAACAAAAATGATGTGCATTTATTTGCTTTTTAAGAGTTACAAGGGGTGTATGATTGTTTAAGGAAGACTAGCACCTCCGGTGTAAAGGATTTCCAGTCTCTTTACAGGACTGCTCATCCACCTTTGGTGTCCACCTGGAACTCAACTGTCATCTGTGGCTCCAAGAAGCAATAGCATGGGCAGCAGCCACACTCCCTATTTATAGATTAAAAATGGAGGCTTAGAGACTTGAAGTGACTTATTCCAGCTACACAACTAATATATGGTTAAATTAGAAATGTAACCATGGTTTTCTGCCTTCATAACCCTGTTTTTTTCTACTATTGACCAATATTTTGAAGAATTTCCCAGGCAGCAGAAGCAGGAGCAGTAATAGCCCAGAAGAGGGATTAGCAGGATATTGAGAAGGAGGGAGAGGAGTAGTCGAATTGATAATTCTGTGTTGAGAGTTTGGCCTTTATATTAGGAATGAGCTTTTTGCCATGCTATGCTTTAAATGAGTCTATTATCATTTTTATATGGTATAGTTAATGAATTATTATCTTTTATCATTGTCTGCATCCTAAAGTCTAAACTGACTGTATGTTTGTAATCAACTTCTTCAAGGAAAAGCCTGAAAGGAAATACAGCCTGCTTTAAGAATTTACATTTGAATATTCCAGGAAAGGGTGCCATTCTTTGAGAAAGAACTTCAAAGATTAAGTGGAACTTGATAGGACCTGCTTCTGCTTAGTGTAGACTTAATCAGTTATTGTGGAAAGGAAGACATCTGGTCTTTGTTGATTGGCATATTGGATTCATTGCTCTAGCATCTCTTTGATACATTACTTATTGAAAGGCTACATTTATAATAAACATCCTTATAAATGAAAATAGAGGAGCTAAGTGGTACAGTAGATAGAAAGTTGGGCCTGGAGTCAGGAAGACTTGAGTTCAAATCTGGCCTCACACATTTACTAGCTGTTTGATCCTGGGCAAGTCACTTATTCCTCTTTGCTTCAGTTTCCTCACCTGTAAAATGGGCTGAAGAAGGAAATGGCAAATCACTTCAGTAATTTTTTCAGGAAAACTCCAAATGGGGTCACAAAAAGTCAGATATGACTGAAACACCTAAACAATAGCAACAGACATATATGTATATGTGTGTATGTATGTTTATATGTGTGTATACCTATATTTATACCTACCAAATAGGCATAGTGCCGTTAGAGTAAAGAAAATTCAGAAAATAAAAACTCTTAGAACCTGAAATGAACAACTATATAATAAGTCTAGGTCCTAGTATTAGATCTAAAAAAAGACTTTGAGCCAGTTGATGAGGTCCACCTTCTTGCATTCAGACAATAAGTATTACAGAGACAGGCCCATCCCAGAGTGATGAGATATTAGATATGGAGAATTATCTAGGAATTCATTGGGTAATTATGGTAGGTATTTCTCCAGGTTAATACTACCCCTCAGTTCAATTTAATTCAACAAACATTTGTTAAATGCCTATAATATGTTAGGGACTAGGAAAACAAAGATTTTTTTTAATATAATGGTCCTTGTCCTTAATTTAACCCCATTCGACATTCAGTATTTATTAGGCATCTAACATGCATTTTGCTAAATGCATAGGATATAAAATCAAAAATGAAATAATCCCTGACTTTAAAAACCTTGCATTCTACTAAAGGTGGGTGGGGTATAAAATATGTACACAGAGAAATAAATAACTCAAAATTCGTGGAGAGAAACTTGATGATTGGCAGCGGTGAGTTACAGAGACTTCCCAAAGAGGTGACAGAAAATTGAAATAGGATAGGGATTATAAATAGCATAGGTGAGAAGGGAGTATATTCCAGATCTGGGAAGTGACTTGAGTGAAGACGTGGAGACAGAGAATGGAATATCAACTTTAAGAAATGATTAGTAAGTCAGTTTCAATTGAAAATGCTTGAAGAGTAGTACTACAGAATCAATCAGCCAACAAGTATTTTTCAGTGCCTATGTGCCAGGAAATATACTATGTACTGGAAATACAAAGATAAAAATCACCAAGTCCTTTCCCTGAAAGAATTTATGCCTAAAAAGGCAGGTGTTTTGATATAGTGAGTCAGATGCCTCAACAAAGGCAGTGGGAGGAATGATAGATTGCTATCAATCAGGCCAGATGGAGGGTGCCAAATTGTGAAGAACTGCTGGGCTGAGGTTTTTACATTTTGATCTGGGGGCAATAGAGATCACCTAAAAGTTTTTGAGCAGACATTGACCCGGCCAGACCTGTAATATTAATTTGGCAGCTGCCTGGAGGATGGATTAGAACAGAGATGCTATAAACAGTGAGCCCAATTAGCAGATTATTATAATACCCTAGGCAAGAATTAATGGCAGTAGATGATGGGAAAGCTATTTTAGAAGTCTCTTTTCTAAGGCTTGAAAACTGGACGTGGGACCTGAGCAAAAGGGAAAAGTCCAGGTTGACCTTAAGATTTGTGAAACTGTGACGGAAGGGGTACCCTCAACACAAAGATAGAAGTTTGGGTTAGAGTATCAAAAGATTAAGTCTAAAATGTATTTTTGAGTCACCCAGTCCAAATTCACAATTTTTAAGAGAAAAGGTAATTGAATCCCATTCAGGATAGGTTTAGTAAAGAAGATAATGAGTTTAATTTTATATTTGTTGAGTTGGAGATATTGATGAGACAAACAAGTGCAGATGTTCTGAAAATCACTGGTGATGTGGGACTAGGGTATATAGGAGAAAGATAAATATTGCCTGGATAGTTGTGGGGGAGGGTCACCTTTTTCTTTTTTTAAATTTTTTTGAGGGGGGAAGGCAGGGCAATTGGGGTTAAGTGACTTTCCCAAGGTTACACAGCTAGTAAGTATGTCAAATGTCTGAGGCTGGATTTGAACTCAGGTTCTCCTGACTCCAGAGCTAGCACTCTACTCACTGTGCCACCTAGCTGCCCCAGGGGGTCACCTTTTTTAAATTGAGAGTTAAATCATACAATTAATAAAGCATCTATTAATTGCCTATGATGCATCGTCTTTGGCATTTGGGATACAAATAAAAAGAATGAAACAACCCTGAAGAGTTTGCATACTGTGTCAGAGAGAACAATAACAACAAATATTCATATCATCTATCTACATATCTCTATCTCTCTACCTTTACCTCTGTTTCTATATCTATACATTATGTTTACATACACCTATGCCCATATCACTTATATTTATATCTACCTATCTTAATCTCTGTGAATAGTTAGATAGATATATTGCTTTTATCTATTATGTACATATATACACAATAAATGTAAAGAAATAAATACAAAGTAGCTAAATATAAGAGAGTTAGAGGGAAGACATTAATAGTTGGGAGGATCATGCAAAAAGCAGTGCTTGATCTGTGTCCTGAAGGAAGAGAATTATAAGAGAAAGAGGTATATTCGAGGGATGGACAATGAACATTGAAAAGTCTACTTAGCAAGAGAATAATACACTTTGATTAGGTAGGATTTATACCAGGAATGCAAGACTGGTTCGATATTAGGAAAACTATCAGCATAATTGATCATATCAGCAACAAAACTAACAGAAACCATATGACTATCTCAAAAGATGCAAAAAAGCTTTTAACAAAATACAACACCCATTCCTATTGAAAACACTGGAGAGCATAAGAATAAATGGAGTCTTCCTTGAAATGATAAGTAGCATCTACCTAAAACCATCAACAAGCATTATATATAATGGGGATATGCTAGATGCATTTCCAATAAGATAGGGGTGGCGGCGGGGGAAGGATGTCCATTATCACCCCTACTATTCAATATGGCACTAGAAATGTTAACTTTAGCAATAAGAGAAGAAAAAGAAATTGAAGGAATTAGAAGAGGCAAAGAAGAAACTAAGTTATCACTCTTTGCAGACAATATGATAATACACTCAGAGAATCCTAGAGAATCAAGTAAAAAACTACTTGAAAGAATAAACAACTTTAGCAAAGTTGCAGGATATAAAATAAACCATAAATTATCTGCCTTTCTATATATCACTGAAAACCACAACAGCAAGAGAAAGAAAGAGAAATTCCATTTAAAGTTACTGTAGATATTATAAAATATTTGGGAGTCTAGCTGCTAAAACAAACCCAAGGACTATACTAACACAATTACAAAATACTTTTCACACAAATAAAGTCAGATATAAATAATTGGAAAAACATCACTTGCTCATGAGTAGGCCGAGCCAATATAATAAAAATGACAATTCTACCTAAATTAATTTACTTATTCAGTGCCATACTAATCAATCTACCAAAACTTTTTTTCATAGAGCTAGAAAAATAATATAAAAATTCATCTGGTAGAACAAAAGGTTCAGAATTAATTAGATTAATTAATTAGAATTAAAGAGAATTAATGAAAAGAAATGCTAGGACAGGTGGTCTAGCCAAACCAGATCTTAAATTGTATTATAAAGCAGGTATCATCAAAACCAATTGGTACTGGCTAAGAAATAGAGTGGTGGATCCATTGAATAGGTTAGGCACACAAGACACAGTAGTCAATGATTATAGCAATCTACTGTTTGAAAAACCCAAAGAACCCAGCTCCTGTGACAAGAATTCATTGTTTGACAAAAACTGCTGGGAAAACTGGAAAAAAGTATGGCAGAAACTGGGCATAGACCAATGTCTGACACCATATACCAGAATAAAGTCCGAATGGGTACACAACCTAGGTATAAGGGCTGATACTACAAACAAGTAGGGGGACTAAGGAATAGTTTATCTGTCAGATTTATGGGAAATGGAGGAATTTATGACCAAATAAGAGATAGAGAACATTATGAAATGCAAAAAAGATAATTTTGATTACGTTAAATTGAAAAGTTTTTGCACATACAAAGCCAATGCAATCAAGATTAGAAGGTAAGCAGAAAACTGGGAAAGAACTTTTACATCTAGTGCCTCTTATAAAGGCCTTATTTCTTTTTTTAAAAATTTATTTATTTATTTTTAGTTTACCACACACGGTTCTACATAGTTTTGAGTTCCAGATTTTCTCCCCTCCCTCCCCCCTCCCTCCCCAAGATGGCATGGAGTCTCATATAACTATCATATATAACTTCGCATTGAATTAATTTATGCACTAGTCAAGTTGTGGAGAAGAATTATGACCAATGGAATGAATCATGAGAAAGAAGAAACAGAACCAAAAAAAAAAAACAACCCAAAAACAAAAACAAAAGAGAAGCAAAAAAAGGCGAGCATGTAGTGCACCTCGATCTGTATTCAAACTTCACAGTTCTTTCTCTGGATGAAGATAGCATTCTCCATCGTGAGTCCCCTGGAGTTGTCCTTGCACCTTAGGTTGCTGAGAAGAGCGCAGTATGTCAGGGTTGGTCCTCACGGAATCCATATATCTGTGGCTATGCACAACGTTCTCCTGGCTCTGCTCCACTCACTCAGCGTTATGTCATGTAGGTTTTTCCAGGTTGTTACGAAGTCTGCATCATCCCCGTTTCTTATGGCACAATAGTATTCCATCACCTTCATATACCACAGCTTGTTCAGCCATTCCCCAATTGATGGGCATCCCTTTGATTTCCAGTTCTTGGCTGCCACAAAAAGAGCTGCTATAAATATCCTCGTACATATGGGTCCTTTTCCCGCTTGTGTGATTTCTTTGGGATACAACCCTAGAAGTGGTATTGCTGGGTCAAAGGGTATGAACGTATCTATAGCCCTTTGGGCATAGTTCCACACTGTTCTCCAAAATGGCTGGATCAGCTCACAACTCCACCAGCAATGCAACAATGTTCCAATTTCCCCACATCCTTTCCAGCATTTATCATTTTCCTGTTTTGTTATTTTAGCCAATCTGACAGGAGAGATGTGGTATCTAAGAGTTGTTTTGATTTGCATTTCTCTGATCAGTAGTGATCCAGAGCATTTTTTCATATGCCTATAGATAGCTTTAATTTCTTCCTCTGAAAACTGCCTGTTCATATCCTTTGACCATTTTTCAATTGGAGAATGGCTTGTATTCCTATATATTTGGCTCAGTTCCCTGTATATTTTAGAAATGAGGAAAGGCCTTATTTCTAAAACATATAGAGAACTGAGTCAAGTTTACAAGAATACAAGTCATTCCCCAATTGATAAATGGTCAAAAGATATGAACAGGCAGTTTTCAGAGGAAGAAATTTCATATGACTATTTCCTATAGTCATATGAAAAAATGCTCTAAATGACTATTGATTAAAGAGATGCAAATCGAAACAACTCTGAGGTACCACAGCACACCTACCAGACTGGCTAACATGACAAAACAGGAAAATTATAAATGCCAGAAAAGATGTGGGAAAGTTGGAATAGTAATTCATTGTTGGTGGAGCTGGGAGCTGATCCAACCATTCTGGAGAGCAATTTGGATCTATACCCAAAGGGCTATAAATATGTGCATACCCTTTGACCCAGCAATGTTGCTTCTAGGGCTGTATCGCAAAGAGATCATAAAAATGGGAAAAGTTCCCACATGTACAAAAATACTTATAGCAGCTATTTTGTGGATGGCCAACAACTGGAAATTGAAGGGATGCCCATCAATTGGGGAATAGCTGAACAAGTTGTGGTATATGAATGTAATGGAATACTATTGTGCTCTAAGAAATGATGAGCAGGCAGACTTAGAGAAAACCCGGAAAGACTTATATGAACTGATGCTGAGTGAAGAGAGCAGAACCAGGAGAACATCGTACACAGTTAATAGCCAAAGTTTGCGAGGACTGATTTTGATAGACTTAGCCCTTCTCACCAATGCAAGGACCTAAACTTTTCCAAAGGACTCATGATGGAAAATGCCATCCACATCCAGAGAAAAGAACTGTGGAGTGGTAATGCAGAATGAAGCAGACTCTTTTCTCTTTTGTTTTATTTTGTTTTTCATGGATTCTCCCATTTGTTATTATTCTTCTATGCAACGTGACTAATTTGAAAATGTGTTTAATAGGAATGTATGTGTAGAGCACATATCAGATTGAAAGCTGTCTTGGGGAGGGAATGGGGAGGGAGGGGGACAAAGTTTAATATTTATGGAAATGAATGTTAAAAACTAAAAATAAATAAATTAAATATTAAAAAAAGAAATAAAGAAATGAGATGAGTACCATGTATGGTGAACAGAGAGAGAGAGATCCTGACTGGATTTATTTCTGTAATTTTCTTTCTATCATGGCTGGATATGACTAGAAAAACAGAATTTGGGGAAGGTTATGAAGGACTTCAAAAACAAGAGTAGATGATATTTTATCCTGGGATCACTGGAGTTTATTGAATAAGGGAGTGATATGGTCAGGGGATATGCTCAGAGGAAATCACTTTGGAGCTCCATGGAGGATGGTTTGGAAGGGGAAGAGATATGTCTCAGGGAGACCAATTAAGATGTTGTTGCAATAGTTTGGGATAGAGATGGGATAAGATAAGCATCTCTGGAGTGGAGGCTAAGTGAAAGGAGAGAAAGGGTTGTATATGAGAGCTATGATGAAGGGGAAAATAGCAAGATTAAGTAAGTGACTGCATATGTGATGTTGTTGGTTGGTTGTTGTCCTATGTTCTTGAAGAGGACCAAAATGATATCACTATGCTTGAGTCAAGATTCAGTGTATTTGACTGTGGCTGATCAGACCAATATGAGTTCAGAATGTTCTATCACAAGTCGGGCTCAAATAGTCCATGTGAACATTTGGGGTGGATACTCCAAACTTGCACATCCTGTGTTTCCTTTGAGCTGTTTCTATTCTGCTTTGCTCATAGAGCACAGCACCTTCTCTGATATGGGCATGCCATACTGAGAGGTCCTGCACAAATGTCTCCCATGTCACACAATCAATTCCAAAGTTCTTGAGAGAGACCTTGAGAGTGTCCTTGTATCACTGTGCTGTAAGGGAAAATGAAGAGGTAAGGATAACAATGAAGTTTTAAACCTGAGAGACAAGAATAAGAGTGGTACTTTTGACAGAAATAAAGTTTGGTTGAAGGGTGGGTTGTGTGGAGGAGAAGAAATGAGTTCTATTTTGGACATGTTAATTTTAAAATATTTCTAATATACAAGTTTAATATATTCAATAAGCAATTGATAATGCAGGACTGAAGATCAGATGAGAGATGAGGGCTGTATGTATAAATCTCAGAATCATTTCCATAAACATAAAAATTAAATCCTTGCAGCTTAAGAGATTCTCAAGGGGAAATATATACATAAATACATACGTACATATATATATATATATATATATATATATATATATATATATACAGAGAGAGAGAGACCGAGAGAGACCAAGAGAGACCGAGAGAAAAGAGGACCCAAGACAGACTTGGGGAACATTCACAGATAGTGCTATACCGATGCTGATCCAGTGAAAGATTATGGGAAGGAACAATCAGGTTGTGATAGAATCAAGAAATGCTGGCATCATGAAAACACAGGGATGAGAGATTATCTAGGAAGTATAGGCAGCTGACAATGTCAAATGCTGCAAAAAGAGCAAAAAGAATTAAAATTTAGAAAAGATTATCAAATTTGGCAAATAAGTTATCATTTGTAACTTTGGAGAATATAATTTCTGTTGAGCAATGAAGTTAGAAGACAGTTTGCAAAGGATTAAGAAGTGAGAGTGAGGAGAGAACTTGGAGGCCATGACAGTAGAAAGTTCCCTATCATAAATTGTAACCAAGTGAAATAAGGTTGGAAAATTAAATTAGACATTTTCAAAACTTGATTTTTGTGGATATATATCAGTAAGGCAAGATTCATGACCTCAAGAATGACCATGAACGTGCCTGAATGGTTCAGAATCACGAAGTATGAAAAACTCTCTATGTAGAAGGCAGAGAAAGTATAACATTTATTTAGACTCCAGAGGATGAAATCTGAGAGCCAATACCCTCAATATGATACAGTAGCAGTTATATTCAAAAACCAGTAAGCCCACCTCAATGTAGTAACAAGTAAATTATAACACAGTATTATAGCGAGGAACTAAGTCATCCTGTAACTTTCCTTCCTGCTAGGGTCTTCCTGTAAACAATCCTAACTCTCCACTCAGCACCCTCTTCTGCAGCTCTGCTGATGCTGGTTCTCTCAACATCTGCTCTTCAATGCCCTCTTGATGTCTGCTGCCTCGATGTCTTCCTCTCAGTCCTACTGCTCTCAGTCCTGGTGCTCTCAGTTCTGCTTCTCTTAGTTCTGCTCCCCTTCAATTCTGCTTCCCTTCAATTCTGGACTCTCCTTTCATACAGTCCTAGCTGGCATCAGATTGGCTAGAACTCAGGTCTCTGACTGGCAGAATCCATGATTGACTAGAACTCAGCGCACATACCATTGGCTGTGGCCTTAGCAAATCTGCTTAGGGTCCTGAGGGCTTCAGGCCCACATAGGCTTAGCGTATACTAAGTAGAGGCTTTAGGCCTACTTACAAACTAAGATATAATCAAGCTTTCCTACCTAGGCCCCCCTGAAGCCTGTTGAAGGGGTGGAGATCTTTGATCACGTTAATACCACAGGATTTTACATTCCAAGCTTAAGAGGTTTTAATTTTATCCTATTGACAGTGAAAAGTTCCTGGAGATTTTTTGGCATGGACACGATGTGGCCTGACCTTTGCCTTAGGTTATTTTTCCAGCTAAAGGAAAGATGGATTGGAGAGAAGAAAGACCAGAAACAGAAAGACCTAGGACTCAAATTAAGAAAGAACTCTCCCAGGAAAGCTGAGAGAGCACTTTCCCACTCACCTCAATCTCATTTTTGCTCCATTTCCGACAACACAGGAAGTAAATAACTAACTCTTGAAAATGTACCAGATGTACTTGTCATAATGGCTCTAAGTCATCTGGTGTTTCAAAATGAAACAAGCATTCCAGGTTTACATATGTATGTATATGTATATATATATACACACAGATATAGATAGATATAAATATAGATATAGATAGATAGTACATATATGCATACATACATACATACAAACACATATATTTAATATGTGTGTATATATACATACACACATATATACACACATTTATATATATTATATATTTTTATTTTTTGTTGTTTTTTATTTATATATACACATATATATGTATATATATATGTGTGTGTATATATATATATGTATATATATATACACACACACACACAAATACATATACACACACACACACACATATACACACACATTTTTTGAGGCAATCAGGATTAGGTTAGTAAGTGTCTAGGGACAAATTTGAATTCCGGTCCTCCTGACTCCAGGGCCAGGGCTCTATCCGCTGTGCCACCTAGCAGCCCCCAGGTGATATTTTCTAGATCTCCTTGTTGAGGGAGCAAAGGGTTCAGATTCCTTTTAGGCTTGACTGCTATTTATTTATTTTGATTTTGGAAGATTTTCTTTCTGATTCCTGGTCATCCTCGGGACAGTTTTCCAAATGAGCTGGTCTTCATGCACTTACCTTTTCATGTGGAATTAGGAACTTGGCTTTGAAACAGAAATGTGTTCAAGTGAGCAAAGTCTTAACAAAGTCTATTATAAAGCATCCATCTAACACACTGTCTAAATATGTTGCCTAATGATACAAGTTCTCCTTAAAAGCATCCTTTTTCATTAAAATTGACTAGTTCATTCCTGGACTTTTTGTTCTTGCTTATTTACAGTCACTTTCCCACAGGTACCATATATCCAGTGTTTATTGTCTATTCACAAAATTAACTTAAGAAATAATTGGCCCTAGGTATAATGAACATCCCACACATAACAAACCGTTTTGCTGTGTCAGTCTTTTAAAACTTGGCACTATAAGGCAGATAAGCAAGGAGCCATAAAAATCAGCAGGGCTCAAACCAGCACTAGAAGAGATAAGGAATAGGCAAACCCAGAGAGGCATGAAGAAAAAAAATGGGCTTTCTTTCAATTTCAATAGAATCACAAGGTTGAAATGGACTTTAAAATATTCAGTAGACATCTATACCAAACCTCGTTCTTGCAGGCAGATTTCTCCTTTTGCCATATTCTCTTTTCTCTGTGCACACCCATGAATACTGAGAGTGAGAAACTATGTTCAGTTTAAATACATTAAAAGCTGTGTATTAAAAGCTTAGGGATTAGTGCTTATACCCACAGTGAAAAGTAACAGAAGATAATGGGAAAGCCATATATTTATGTTGGATGGTAAGAAATATGCATATTGGTTGATGTCCTTCTACTGAAGTCTATGTATATGGGTACAGATGGAAGGACAGAAATAAGCATTCATGAAGTGTGTACTATGTGCCTGGCATAGTGCTAAGCATTATTCAAATATTATTTCAGTTGACCTTCACAGGCCTGGGTGGACTCTGGTAGTTTTAAAATTATGCAATAGATAAAATTAAATTGAGGTAACTAGATGTTACAGTGGATAGAACCCTAAGGCAGGAAGACATGAGCTCAAATTTCACCTCAGACACTTGCTAGCTGTGTGACCCTGACTAGGTCACTTAAGCTCTATTTGCCTCAGTTTCCTCACTTGTAAAAGGAGGATTTAATAGTACCTACCCCACAGTTAATGTGAGGACCAAAAGAGATAATATTGTCAAAGTGCTTGGCATATGGTAGGTACCATATAAATGTTTATTCTCTTCTTACTAAATGCTAATGGGATAGGTGACTGAGGAATATATGATAGGGAATTTTTCGAATGATATCCAAAGAGTGCCCAAAGATAACAGGTAATTAGTGTTTGCTCAGGCCTCCTTTTGGCTGACTAGGTACTAGTTAACTCCATAAAGTGGTGTCTCAGAGAGGTAGAATAAATAATAGATTATCTTCTAAACTTTTCATATGTCTGATGTTGAGCTAGTCATGGCCAAACATTGTTTGCTTTAGTTTATGTTTATTTTGGATGATAGAGAGGCAATATGTACATATATATAATATGCAACATGTATATTTCATATTGTATGTGTATAGGTATGCATTATACACACACACACACACACACATATATATATATTTAGAGAGAGAGAGAGATTTGATGAGACATTCAAGGTCAATTGAAGCATTCGTAAATTAACCCAATTAACCTTGAAAAAATACTAGAATTCATGCAGGCACCTCAGGATCCTACGAAATACATACATACATACACATGTGTGCATATATGTGTATATAGGTATATATGTATACACACACACATGAACCTGCAGGACCACTATAGATGACCCTTTTCTGAAGGTACCCATAAATTGGCTTATTTTAAGAGTTCCTGGGTTGAGGAAAGACCTTGTGATTTAGTAAACTTGTGATGTCAAACTGAAAAAGAAAGGGATCCCTGCCCTGGTATATTGACTTAGAAACTCACAAATTAACATCATCTATGCTGTATTATATTTTTATTTTCTTTGTTAAACATTTCCCAATTATATTTTAATTTTGTTCCAGTGCCTGAGTTTTGTCAGCACTTGTGGCTGGGATCTGTGAGTTTGACACCTTTCAGATCTTCTCAGGTTTGAGCAAAGCATACTTGAATGAAATGCATGTGTGTGAAGCTGTGTGCATAAAGGAACCAGCCTCAGAGATAGATAGACTATTTGACTAGCCACCTTTTGCTATTTGTCATTTATTACTCTTTAGTACTAAGAAAACAAATTATCAAGTGGTGCTAAATGAACACGAAGCCTTTTAATGATAACCCATAACACACAATATGAGTGTAAGGGTGGAGGTCATTGAATTGATCATTAATTATCCTACTCTACTTAAATGAGTGATAAAATCCTAAGCTCTAATACACTTATCATGTGAGAGCACATCTCAGTTCCCTAGACACCTTGAATCAATCAAAGTAATTTCAATTAGGTATCATACAAAGTCTGTTCCAATTGAATGAGGAGATTGCTACCATCTCGTGGGTTATATATAAAACCAGGGAGCTAGTTCAGAAAGGAAGATACTTGGTTAAATGGAGGGGAGAGAGAATTGTGTCTAAACTTCAAAGAAGTACTCCACAGCACCTTCTTTAGCCACCATCATGGGCACTGGAACAAATTGTTCTATCTGCCCATTCTGCCAAGGAACATCTTCACGTCATTGAGGTAGACATCCACCTAACTCACCAAAGGGTAAGAGTCCCTTGGAATATATTAAGGATTCCAATACAAGGACTTTAAGCAGCCATGAACTATGAATTACCTCTTTGTCACATATGTTCTTTAATCTTGAACCTACTTTTCCCTGAATTCTGTATCTGAAGGTGAGATAATGTGTCAGACTTGTACAGACATTTTGTACCAACTATGCCAAGATAATAAATATCTCAAAAACAAATACTCTCAAAGCTAATTAAGACTGACTAATTTATATGAACTGAGAATCATGGGGAGAGCAAACTAGTGGGGGCTCCTAAGCTATAGCTATAGCATTAAGAAAGCAATCCCTCAAGTCCTCAGGGCTAATCCTTGACACCGGAAAGGATATGGTAGGCATGCTCTTAGGTCTTGAGTCATTAATGAGAATGGCACTTAGAATGGTACCCCTAGAGTACATCTGTGATATCTATATCTATATCTATATCTATATCTATATCTATCTATATCTATATCTCTATCTCTGTGTATATATATGTATATATTTAGGTATGTATATATATGTGTTCATATATATGTATATATGTTTATATATATGTGTGTGTGTGTATAACACACACTTTGGTCTTGACTCATCAATAAGAATGGCATTTAGAATGATACAACTAGAGTACATCTGAGATACACATGCACATACATACCCACACCCACAATACACACCTATACATATATAATGAAGGTATGTATATGTGTATATATACATATATATGCAAATATATACATAATGGCTGTGTATACACACACACACACACACACATATGACAAGGCCCCTGATTTTAGCTTTTCTTCTGAAATGCTATTTCCCCCAAAGTTTGCCTTCTTGATAGCAGTAAGTAATTATTTCTGATTCATATATAAGGAAAATAAGGATAAATCATCCAAGGTCAAACACAGTAAATGCAGTAGCAGCTTTTTGTTGTTAAGACTCCCTCTATGCCCTTCAAGGTTTCCTTTCAACCTCCTTCACTTGTCCACCCAATCTATTACAAGAGTACTACTGGGTTTAGGAAGAAGTATGTTAGATTGTTAGAGAATAATGTGAACACTGAATTCAGAGGTTGGTTAAGGAGAAACTTATTAAAGCCCTTTTGTGATCATTCAGCCCTTGGGAGTGATTGTTCCACTTGCTTGTTGCTTGGTTGTCATGATACCAGTGGCAGACAGAAGCAATAAGACTAAATACCTGATATTGTTTACCAAACTAAAAATATAATACAACACAGAAATATATATATATATACACAAATATATGTATATTTATACATTTACATATATACATTATAGCATTTTATAACATGAGGTTAGATTTTTCTTATTGCAAAAAATGTGTTTCAAGCTATAGGAGGATGTTTTCTCATGTTTATCCCCATGTTCTTCTTTTGTATAATAGAATATTAAATTAAGTAATATTCTTTATTCTGTAGCACCTTTTTCTGGCCTCTCCTTACATTCACACCTTCCCAAGGTTAATGACATCACTGTCATTATCCAGGCAGTTAGATTCTGCCAGGGATCAGGATTTGTTAGCTTTTCCTGCTGCTCACATATAAGGACTGATGGAAGTGCTCAGACACAGAGCTGAACAAACAGGTAGCCCTTTTCTAGCAATGGTGAAGAAAGAGTTGATTTGCACCCCCAGCCTCATGGATAATAGGAAATATGATTATTTTCTTAATAAGCATTTGCATTGGGTGGGTTTTATTTTAAGAGAAATAAACTCTAAGCGTGAAACATATCTACAGTATGACATATTAGATAGCTAGGTTCAAATGCCACTTTTGACATATCCTTGCTCTGTGACCCTTGACCTCAGGCAACTCTGACTGGTTGCCAAAAAAGATGGCAAAATACATGGGAGGGAGCATTTTCTTACCTGATAATTCTCTGCGCTAATGAAACCATAAGTCCAGTCCAAAACCCTATTCGAAGTGAAATATTCCTTCAAATAATTTACCTATCAGTTATTTTAGAGTGCATTAAATCATGAAATTGGCTAGATTAGAGTTCTCCAAAGTGGCTTGACATCAAAGGGTGTGTGATGAATCAATCAAAGGGTAGGAAGATGATTCTCATCCCACTCTTCTTGAAATAGTCAATTGTGGGAATTGTTTCCAACACAAATGCACCCACACATGTTCCTCTAACACTCTCTATTCCACCCTCCCTCCTCTTTGCAATCCACCTACTTCCACTTTTTTGAATTAAGTATTACCCCTTCAAGGCAATTATAACCTGACATTAACATGGTTACCCACAGTAGGAGCTGCACATATGCCATTGGAAAAAAAATCTCCCAAATCCAAGCATACCCACTCTCTCTGTCTCCAAGAAAAATTGGTCAGTAAGCAAAAACCAGGACTTCTCTGTTTTCTTCTTGGGTAGGTCAAGGTTAGTCCTGAAGGATGGCTAGGCATAAATGAGTTTTGATCATCCTCAGAAAGCTCCTTATATTATTTTTCCTCACAAATCTAACCCTCTTCTACACTTTTCTATCACTGACAAGAGCTCTAATATTTCTCTGATCACCCTGGGTTGCACATTTGCCTTCTTACTCTCACTCTCACATATAAAGATTCTTGCTCCACAATCACTCTTAAATCTGGCCCCCTCTCTTAAATCACATATCTATCACCCTTGTTCATTCCTTCATCACTTCCCACCTAGACCAGTTCAATAGCTTTCCAGTTGCATGCTTCTACCCCCTTCAATTCATCTTCCACTTGGCGGTCAAAGTTATCTTCCTGTGATTCAAGTCTGACTCCATCAATCCCTGACTAAATAAATTCCTGTCATTTACTATTGACTCTGGGATAAAATGTTATTCCACTTTTCCTCCATCCTTTAAATGTTTCTATTTTTCTGCTTTATAATATGCTTAATGATTAGTATAATATATAAAATTTAAAAAATCAATTTACATACATTGGAATTGTATTGCTTTTTTATTGATAGGAATGAATGATTAAAAAAAATGTGGAGACCACCAGAATAATTAGTTTCCTTGCAGGACCAAAAAGTTTAACATCCTGGATCAAAAGATAATCCAACTTTGGACATTACTGAATTGAGAGGGTATAAAGTGGAGAAATGCCAGCTATGAGAGGTAGGAAAGTTAAGGAGTTCCATTTACAATGACATACAAAGGTACAATTTATTGGGGAAAATATGGCTTTCAAAACCTTTCATGGAATTTCCAGAGGACACTGAATCAGGTTCCTGATATGAGATTAAATTTTGCCTACTCACCAGGGCAGCTTATCTAGACAACTATGGAATTGGACCAGCCAGTCTCCCATTCTTCTTGAGCAGGAACTTATACTTTCAGAAAGATAATGATGCAGCTTTTATTGGTAAAGAATGATGCACATTAGGGCATGGACCCAAGAAAGGAGAGTTATTGGATTTCAACTCAATTGGCAGACAGCTACTGTGATAAGCTCCACTTTATGAAAACAGGGTATTAAAAAAACACAAATGGATCAAATGCATACATTAGGTAGTGCTTTTTCATGTTATAAAAACAGTTTTGGCTTTACAAAAGCATTTTTTTGACTCCTAAACTTGCTGGAGTATTGAAATGGGCTGGTTTTGTTTTTAATTTAGTGTTATTCAGGAATGTATTTATTGTGTGAAAAGCTATAACTTTAGTTATAGCATTAATAGTATTAATCCTCAAATATCTTTATCTAATTCCTCTTAGAATCATTTGTTTCCTTCGAAACTGCTCAAGCAACGCCTTCAACCTGAAGACATTCCTGATCCCTATAGCTACTTGTGCTCTGCTCCCCCGCTCCCAACAAAAATACTTCTGTCTTGTGATTATTGTGCACATGCTTACCTGTGTACATGTCACCCCCACAGGGTGAAAACTCTTTGGGGACTGAGATGATTTCATTTTTAGTTTTGTACCCTCAGTACTAAGAGTAGTTCTTGATACAGAGTAGGCTCTTAATTGATACTTGCCTATTGACTGATTAAATGCCAAATTGTATCACTAGTATATCTATATATGTGTATATATTAGTATATACATATGTCATATATGTCTAGAAACACATATATGTATATATGGATATACATACACATATATGTGTATGCGTGAGTCATTTTTCTCTCTTGTAAAGAGATTACTGCCTTCTTTCCTGAATTTTGGGTCCATTTGGCACATCATCTGATGTAACAACAGTGTTACTAGCAGCTGATGTGGAGGTGTAAGACCAACAACACCAGCACACAGGAGGACTGCTAGTACAGGTTCTTTGATCTGCTTTTCTAAGGAAAGCAACTTTAAGGGATTTACAATCTCATTTTACTTAAACATGCATATATCATTCACTTAGTTCAGGTGAAAAAGTCAGCACCCCGAACTTCAGAGAAAACACAAACAGAAATTAGAAGCAGAAATTATATAAACAGAGCAAGTAACACAAATCAGAAGACAGGGCCTCTAGTTGTTTGTCCATAGCAATGTATACATAATTGCCAGAGAGAGCAGCACCAATGCCTGGGTTTTCAAAGTAGGGGGTGGGTGGAGGCTCCTTAAAGGCTACTCCGAGTCTCCTCTGGCCAAATCACAGGAACACTCTTTCAATGAGTGAGCCCCCAAGCAAAATGCTAACCTCAGAGTATATAGACACTTCTTCAGGGTCAGCCCACAGAGGGTGTCACAACCATGTGACTCAAACTCACTGCTTTAAAAGATCCTCCTTGAGAGAACGAATATCTGTTAAGTGTTCTAGACTTGGAGTTAGAGGACCTGGGTTCAAGTAAACTGATCTCCCTAATTTTATTGTTGTCTTTCAGTCATTTTAGTCATATCCAGCTCTTCATGACCCCCCCTCCCCCCGCTTTGGGGTTTTCTTGGCAAAGATACTGAATGATTTGCCATTTCCTTCTCCAGCTCATTTTACAGATAAGGAGGTGAATGAGGTTAAATGACTCACCCAGGGTCACACAGCTAGCAAATGTCTGAGGCCAGAGTTGAATTCACCAAGGTGAGTCTTCCCTTCCTGCCTCCAGGCCTGGTGTTTTATCAATTTGCCACCTAGCTGCCCCAGTCTCTCTGATCTTAAGTTCTTTAATCTGTAAATGAAAAGGTTGATCCTGTTGACTACTATTATTCCTTCTAGATGTAAATTCTATGACCCTACTATATTATAATCTCTGTAACGGCATGCACCTTATTTTGTTTAGTTTTACAGTAGTGAGTTAATTATGTGTGTTTCAATTGCCTACAAAAGGAACCACAAGCTGGGCTGAGAGAATTTATCCAGTAACCATTACCCTATAGTTATGGTGTTCAGACTCCCCAATCCTGCTATAAGACAATAACATTCAAATTTTGCATTGCTGCAGAGTTATGGACAATGATCATGGGCACTGAATGTCTACACTTTGTGGAAGACAATAAACAATAATTCTTTTCACATAGATAGGCTAATTAAGAGCCTGTCATAAACATTGGTTTGTGCATGACGCTAAAGCCTTTCAGTGGAAAAGAGGATTCAAAAATGAGGATCTTTTATTTTTTCTACTAGGAAGAAGAATAACAGCGGGTCTTAACTGAGATGAATATAAACTAGAATATGGCATAAACCCAGAAACTAAACAGTTTGTGTTTCATCCCTCACTTCAAAAGTGTAGATAATGTTGCACTTGCCTTTTTTGAAGAAGTTCTTTGTGAAATGGAATCTGTAAACCACTTGTATCCACTCTGATGAATGTGGTAGTGTTGCCTTCCCACCCCCCACCACTGTGTTACTTTTGTTCAAATTTGTCTGTGTAGGGAAATGATTTTTATTAATAAACTAACTCCCCCTTTTGGTAGTTCCCAGGCCTACTCAGGTTCACCTGCGCTTGACCAGTGTGAGGCCTGGGTGGGCCCTGCCTTTTGGAGCAGAAGTAGAGGTGGTATAAGGACAGCAGGCCCAGCTGAGCCCAGAGAGCTGAAGTGGAGGGGCTGTAGCTAACTAGTTAACATGGAACTTGGTCAGACATTTGGTCAGGGGAAGCCAGAAGTTGATAGTAGAGGGAATTCTGCATGGGGTCAAGGCATGGACAGATGTGAGGTATGCAAGTGGGAATCATTACTGAAATGGGAAAACTAAATGGAAAGAGAAGAAATTTCAAAGCAGTTACTAAAGGTTTGTGAAGGAATAAAAGAAGAATCAAGGAACCAGATTAAAAATAAGGGTATTAAAGACAACTTGGAAAGGCAGATAATCAGACAAATGTCAGTAACAACAACCAGAATATCTCCTGGGAGCAAGGGCAGAGAGGAAGAATAAAGTACATCAACACAGTCTCAAGTGTTGAAGTATTACCTGGGCTTTAGGGTGTTTTCAGGTGGTTCTAACCCTAAGAGGACAGTCTCCTTTTGAACTCTATTATAACTGCAACTAGGTAGCACAATGGGGTAAAAAGGACTGGATTTGGAGCCAGAAAGACCAGAATTCAAATCTGTCCTATGTAATCCTATGCAAGTCAATTAACTTCTCTGTCTCAGTTTCCTCATTTGTAAAATGAAGACAATAGTAGTACCTATTTCACAGTATTATTGTGAGGTTTACAAGAGGCAACGTACAGCTCTTTGCAAAATCTTAAAGCACATATAAATATTTATTAATGTTGGCATTTTTATTATTGTTATTAATATAGCAATGCTTTTTTGAATCCTATACTCCAGATTAGTAGTAATCAAAGATTTAAATTCAGTAGGACAGTCAGTTTGGGTCTACAGGCCTGGGCTCCCATCCCCATTGAAAGGGGCCCACCAACAAGAATATGGGCATCATTTGAAAAACCCACTGGCAGGAACTCTGGGGCTGCCCCTTTCCTGCTAAGCCCCTGTGAAATAATAAAATGCCCAGGCTTCAACAGCAGAGGGCTGCTCTTCATCAGGATACTGCCCACCACTGATGGTGCATGAGAAGAAGGCTCCTCGAAATATGGTGGGCAAGTATTCCCCTCTTCTCCCTATATGTACTAACCCTCTTTTCCCCATTTCCTTCTCCACGGCTCTGTGTGTGTGTGTGTGTGTGTGTGTGTGTGTGTGTGTGTGTGTGTGTGTTTACCTTGCTGAGCAGCTGGACTGGACTTCCCAGTCATTCTCATCCTTGTAACTCCCCTCACAAGGCTAATAAATAGTTCTAGTTATCAGCATTCCAGGTGTCCCCAATTCCTTGTGGAATCTGAATGCATTGGTTATTTCAGGCAGCTCAGTAACCAGTACAGAAGGATGGATGAAAAGCTCTATTTGAATGAAGATATATATGGCCTTTTGCACACTGAGACCCCTGTTCAATTCATCACCAGGAGACAAGAAGCTGGGAAACATTAACAAGGCATTGAAGATTCCATGATGACTTGGTATGAAGTTTTTCTCAAATAAGGTCTTTTTTTCAAGGCATGGGGGGCTAGGATTTTATAGCTATTTCAGTAGGTTTTGAAGTGCCACAGTTGCCCCATATATCACTTTAAAGAAAGTGGTGGGGACAGCCAGATGCCCCTGTAAAAAAAGATCTAGTCACTAGGGTCACAGGATGAGACAGATAAATAATCAACTCTTGCATTGTAGACAGATGCACTTTCTGATTTCCCATGGTTTCCTAACCTGAATCCTGGCCTAACACTGGGTTTCTGTGCTCTTTTTAGCTTGTTAGATTTTGGTACTTAACAGACACCCTGGTTCCAGCCCTTCCTGGCTTCTCTCACTCATGTGCCCTCATGCCAACACTGAAACTGCCTCATTTGCCCTGGGCTGGGATTTCCCCTCCCTATCTCGGAATTTGCCTGACTATATCCTTCAAGTGTCAACTTTGTCTCTATTGGAACATGTTAGTGAGTACTTCAAATACTATTTGACTCCCTGTTTTATGCCTTATTTGTTGGGAAATAACATGGTAGGTTGGAAAGACTGCTGAACCTGAGGTGGTAAGTTCTGTAGCACAGAGTTTGAGTCCTGTCTCTGAAACTTGTTAACTGTGTAACTTTGGGCTAACTACTTAACTTTATGGGGTCCACAATTTCCTTCTTGGTCTTTGCAGTTAAGTATCACTTTTGAGGATAGAGAACACCATGCTTGATTTTTTTCTAATCCTATAATTTGGGGATGCTCTAGTTTAGTTGGGTCTTATGCCAATGTCTTGATAGGCTTAACGTTTAAGTAACCATTTTCAGAGTCAATAGGGATAGGGACTAGACCTGTGATTGCACTGACATAGGAAATTCCTAGGTTGGCACCTAGGTGATACCCTTCAATATTAGCTAAAGTTGGAGGAAGGTGAAGCTTTGCTCTTTGCTGTCACCAGTCTACTGTTAATGGGAAATGGGAAGATCTTTTCCATCCATTAATAGGCCTATGTGACCTGTTTCGAGCCCGGGTCACATATAAGTCTGAGTCATACGGAGCCTGTGGTTGGAGGAGCTTGCTGAACAGGTGGAGCAAGAAGTGAGAGTGAGACAGAACTGGGAAAGAGAGAGAAGCAGAAATAGGCAGAGCAGCTAGCCTGAGTGAGAGAGGGAGTGATTTTACCTAAGGGAGCTTGTTTCTTGGGAGGCCCTCATAGAGGGAAGGCTTGGGGATGGAGGTCCTCTCTGCATTGGTAATGTGTATTAACTTCTTTATTACTATGATGGATTTCTGATGTTTGAATAAATGTCTTGGTTTCATTTATGAGGAAGAGAGTGTGTTATATTTTGTGATTCAAACCCAGAAATAAGTTGGCATTCACAGCAGCTGCTGCGGGTATTGCATTGGCGATATAACCACTGGCTTGAAAAGAAAAGGCAGAGGGTCATTTGCCACTGCTGTAGTAGCCTCATGAGTAGTAAAAATGAACTTAAAATGTGTTTCTGTGAGCTCTGTTTTAATTGGACAGTGCAGCATCAAAATGAGAGAATGACTGGCTGGACTAATCTTTATGCTGATGGACATTTTGAGGAGGTTGGCAGTTTTCTGACTTAAAGAGATTCACGTTAAGAGCTAACACATTCTAAACACCCTTTTAAGAAGCACAGTTATCCAAAGAGTGTTTAAAGGCTATGTTAGAGTGGAGAGGAAAAGAGAATTTTCCTGGTTGAAGAATGGTGAGTCAACCAATATTCAAGCAGTGAAAAGAGAAGCAGTTTTATGTGTTGCAAATGTTTCTGACTGGAATCATATCACATTAAAGACTGCAATCTAGACTTATGAGTTTTCCTAAGCACTTGACTTTTTTTTCCTCAGATTTTTCCATGCTAATTTCCTATAATAAATATAGAATAGAATGCCTACTCTTCACCATAGCTATTGAGTGTATTGGTGGGAGAGAATGATTGGGGTTTGTATTTAAACAGCATTTTATTATTTATGCCTTTGCTTTAACATAACAGTATCTATAAAAATATTTATTTTGCCTCATTTTTGAATAAATTATTGTGTTTAAGATCTAAGTATGTCACTGTTCTGAATGGCTGGTTGTATAGGGAGATAATATTGGTTTGGGGATCAAGAGTTAGAGAGATGAGGAAGGTTAAGTGCTTTTCTCTTCAAGAGTGTTTCCCCTAGACCCTTTGGAGAGTTTGAATATAATCATGAAGTCATGGTCTATTTTTGGGAACTTAGACCTGCTAATATGAGAACACAATTGGAGCAAGCCAGACAATCCCAGAGTGAAGAGCTGTCTGATAGACCTAGGAAAGAATTGTAGGCCCCATATGTAGCACATATTATAAAGTGTTGCCTTTTGGAATAATTGGAATGTTCCATAGACCAAGCAAGCCATTTGCCTCATTCCACATACAACCTAATATTTGTAGGCTCTTGCATACAATTCACAAAAAGCTGAACGAACTTGCTTGATGAGAGAAGAGTTTATGTTGGGGAGTTGTAGAAGATCAACTTTCATTTCTAAAATGAGATTATAATGTTCTTAAATCCAGGGTTAATGAATTGGATTTTTCCCAATGGCAATGATGAATGATTGGAGATTTTTGAGCAAGGGAATTGTATCTACAGTAATTGTTTTAGAAAGAATAATATTGGTAGTGTGTAGGATAGAATATAATCAAGTAACATCATATTGTGGTAGAACTTGTTATAGATAATTTTGAGAATTACCTATAAAATTTTTCTCAGAGAGAAAACTCCCTTTGCCAATGCAGATAAGCAATAGCTTTACAATTTATTCTCTTAGGGATATGCCTGAGATAGAGTGTTTAAGTGACTTCCTCAAGATTAATAACCAGTATGTGTCAGAATTAGGGTTTGGACCTACATTTTCTTGAACCATATTGTATGTTCTCTAAGTAGTTATAACAGGTATTATATATATATATATATGTGTGTGTGTGTGTGTGTATGTATATACATATATACATACACACACATATACATACATATACATATACGTATATGTATATATATAATATATAAATATATTCCTTATTATTTGGGTAAAGAAACTGAGATTCAGATATGTTGTGACTTATAGAGATATTGGCATAGAGGGATCTCATAGAGGTATTGACAATATGGTTCATTAGAAAGAGCCCTGAATTTGGAGCCGTATGATTTCAATAGGGCATGTATTCTTCTCTACCAGTGTAGACCATATACCCTCTACATCTTTAAATATGTTTTTAGTTATTGCTGCAGATGAAAATTATTACACGGTAGTGAACTTCTTAGTAACGAACATCTGTACATTTAACTAAGTTGGTTTACATATAGCCTATCACTGAGAACCAAGGGAGCCCAGTTGTATCGTAAAAAGGACACTGAAAATGGAGTGACGATTTGTTATCGAAGGACCAGAGGGTTAATTCCCTCCCTGCTCCTTGTTATCTGTATGATCTTGTAAAGTCTCTTAACCTCACCAAGGCTCAGTTTTCTAAACTGTTTGAAACAACAGTAGGTAACCCTCTATCCTCTCTTATCTCTTCTCAATTCTGGAAAGGTCAGAGGTAGATCTCACCAAAATCTTGGTGCAGAATACTCACTTGGCACCGTCTTGCCTTGTTTCCTTTGTCGCAATTGAGAATGGAGTTTTAATCAGCCTGATCCTGTTGCAATTACCTGACTTTTAGCCTAGGGGCAATATAATAGAACTCAAGTCCATGTATTGCTTCCTCTATTATTTTATGGTATTTATATTAGACAAAAATTATTTACATAATTTCAATAACTTAGAGCTCCCACTTAGGAAAATTCACAGCTTTTGGACATATGGTCAGCTTTTTGCTGTAGTTTTATTTTTTTGTATTTCTAACTAATCTTCTTTACATTTGAGGGAAAATAAGGATACAGGAATTGTTTAGGTAAAATAAATTAACAAAGAGTATTACAGGATCTATTACTGGATGAGCATGGAGAAGCTATGCTATATGAAGAGTAGACAGTTGTTATGGCTGTTGTCTTTTTTTTTTGGAACTTCCCTCAGTCTTTGTGGAGGTGAGTACGATTGGTAGCTTCGGTCTGAGTCTTCTGTTCTGAGATTTTTGCCGAAACCCATTTCTATCTTTCTATTCTTTGTTTTCAGCTCAGCTTTTTTTTCAGCTTCTCCTTTTTCCTGTTTCCTCAGAAACACTAATTATTCCCAGCCCAGCTCATTTAGTACTGGGAATTTTACATAGCTACTTCTTCTCAGACCTTGCATTCCCTACTTCCTTCTCACAGTTTGCTTTCTAGAAGGTTGCATCTCTTTTTAAAACTCCTAGACATTGGTCAAGTTCCCCTTCTGGCTCATGATAGACCAAAATGCGCTTGAGCTTGCATGGAAATGCTTGTTCCTATGACCTACAAATACCAGAATGTCAGTGAGTTCTCAGATAGATTGACCTGAACATCCCTAGGGACCGTTAGTTCTATATCTGATAGAAGAAAGGAAGGATGGCTTTTCTGGGCCATAAGTTGGTTGACTGGTTGGTTTATTGCTGTTGTTACTGTTTTAAGCTCAATTGATCTATGCAGTACTCAACGTATGAATGCATTGTGTACATTTCAATTTGATTGAAAGCTGAAATGATGGAAGCAATGTTATAACTTAGTGTTAGCTTGCCAGGCTATTCCATTGAAAATTAATTTAAAAAACTATGTTTATGGCATAATGTGGGGAGTGGGCTAGGCATTATAGAGAGGAAGACTAGTACCAAGAAGGATATGCTTCTTATTTGTAGATGGCAAAATTTTGAAATAAACAAAGTTGGTTCTTCATCATTCAATATTTACTAAGTGAGTAAAATTTTCACAAAGCACTTCAGTGGTTTCCTTTTGGACCTCCAGATACCTCATATTCACATACTGCCCTAACAGCCAATTGTTGTACTGTACCTAAGTATAAAATACATCATGATGTGAAATTATCAATCTGTCTCTTTCTCCTGGCTAATCCAAACTCTTGTTTTCTCAGTAATGATGATCTCAGGTGTTAGGAAGAAAGTGAAGCAATTAGCACTAATAAGTGAATGACTGAGAACCCATTCAATGCATCACCTCCAAAGGATGTACATTTTCAAAGTGAAGGTTAAGCCAAATGAATTTCTAATTTTTTAAATTTCAGGCTTTTAAACCCATTGTGGGAAATGCAAAATTCAGGTAGAATGTTGTTGAGTCATTTCTGACTCTGTGACCCCATTTGCAGTTTTCTTGGCAAACATACTAGAGTAGTTTGTCATTTCCTTCTGTAGCTTATTTTACAGATGAGGAACTGAGACAACAAACAGGGTTAAGTGACTTGGCCAGTCACACCAGCTAGTAAGTGTCGGAGGCAGGATTTGAACTCGTGAGGAGGAATCTTCCTGATTCCAAGTCTATTGCTCTATACACTGTGCCAACTAGCTGCCCTCAGGCAGAGTAAGGAAAAACATATTCAAGCAGAGGTGCCAAAGAAAAGTCAGTCCTCCTTGTATAAATACAAAGGGATGACTTATCCGGGGTCAATTTTCCTAAGCTCCTGCCATATAGGCATGATGAAGTAATGGCAAGCCTTTCATTCATTGATGCTGGTCACACCTTTATGAGCTATATATTCATTTCTAGTCTATACAACTGAAAAAAATGGAAAATCTGAAAGGAGTATATAAGAGATTCACAAAGATGAGTAAATATTATGAGGAAATATGAAGGGACCTAGACTTATTCCACCTGAACAACAACCAAAAAAGGCTGAGGCATGTTTTAATAATGATACTGAAGGGCAGAGTGGGTTCATATACATGTAATGGTGAAAACCTGGTTTTTCTCTATGGAGATCTTTAAAGGCATTATAGAGGTTCATTTGTTTGGGACAATTTAAAAGTTGCCTTGTCTGAATATGAGGGGAATGGGTTAGAAAGTAGATTTGTTGAAGTTCTGTCAATCTTTTCATGCCATATTGGTGAGATGGAAAAATTGTTATGTGTTGAACCAGGTATTGTTCGCATTATAAAATAACATTCATTTCAGTAATATTGATTGTAGATTTATTTAAAGTGTAATGAAGTGAACAGAACCAGGAAAACAAAATACACAACCATTGCAATAACAATGAAAAGAACAAAATATCCCAAACTGAATGATATTTAATTGTAATGAAAGAACTTGGCCTGATGAGGCAGTAAGAAAACATACCTCCATCCTTTCTTCGTAAAGAGGGAGATTATGGTTACGAAACATTGCGTATACCATCAAAATTGGATAATTTATTGGTGGTTGTTGCTGAACCTTTCCTTTCCTTCTACTGTATTTTTTTTCTTGCAAGGGATAGCTTCATGAGTGTGGTGATAACACATTCTGAAAAAAAGGTAATACAAAACAAATTGCCAACAAAGATAAAAAAAATAAAATGAATTTTATTTTCCCACTAGCTAGCATTATCAAATTGGAGCTATGTCTCTACAGGGGAAAAATGTTTTCCTCATAGATTAAATTAAAAATTCATGGTGAGGAAGCTGATGAAATGTTGACCAGACTGGTAGCTGGCTAAATATTTTAGTACTGGGAGTATTTTGGCAGGACTTTCAAAATGTTACTGAATTTTTTCAGTTCTGGGAGCTCTGCCACCATTCTCCTTTAACCCTCAGCTCTTCTCCAGACAGCAGGAATTTCTCATATGCCTAAGGATCCTCTGACTCAACACATGAAGCTCTCAGAAGTAACCCCTCTATTCATGTTGTCTATATATTGTAATGTTTAATGGACCCTGACTGAAATATCTCACTTTGTTGGTAAATATAGTAGCAATTAATCTACTTGAACCTAAAAATTTCATAAATGTGATGATTCAAATTCTACTCTGTAAAGCCTTTTCTATCCTCTCTGCCTAGAAGTCATCTCTCCTTTCTATGAACACTTATTTTAACTTAATTCATATTTTTTACACATTTATGTGATTTTTAATATGATAGTGGTACCTTTTTTCTAGTTTGTTTTGAATCAAAGAAAGTCCTACTCCATAAGGGAATAAATTTGCAATCCTCAATCTGGGCAAAATGATTTACTGAGGATAAAAGTGATGACCAAGGGAATTCTTTCCTATTCACAACAGAAAACTGCCTCCTGTAATGCCAATCAACACAGTACACTTAAGGGCTGCTGCTGTGAACATATGTCTATCTATCTATCTATATCTATATATATGTATTTATGTAGGGTCAAATCATACAGTATAATAAGCACTCTATTCAAAACTAAACCTTATGCAATAAACTAAAGGATTCACAATTCATAACAACATAACATGTTATTACCAGGGTTGCCACATGGCTTTAAACAAAACATATCATTCAATATACAACATCAATATCACCAAGGGTAGCAGGAAACACAACATGCTCCAACCCTAGGCCACAGTAGATTACAATCCCTTCAATCCAGATTGTCCAAGTAAAGTCCTCTCGTGAGTGTGTCCTTTCTTCTAAGCTTCCTTTGCAGGCTCCCACCTGGCACTCTCAGGTGCACACATGCTCTAATGAGCCAAAGAGTCCAAGTCTCACCACTGCTCCAGCCCCTGCTTCCAAGTCTTCAGGGGTAGCTAGGCAACAAAGTTTTTATCTTGACCCAGGGTTTATTTCTGAGCCCCATGGCTACAGGTCTGTGGGCTGACCACTCAGACTTGTGCCTGGATCCTGACACAGGCAGCTTTCCTGGTCCATGTCTCACCTTACAGGCGGGGAGAGGGGAAGAGGAGCTACTCCACTTAAGCTCTGCCTCTGGCCATAGCTTTGGCTCTGAGAAGTTCAAAAGAAACTTCTCCCCTGGCTCCTTTGTTATCTCTTATAGGAGCTTTAGCTACCAAGAATAACACCATGACTGGGAAACCACAGACAACTATCCCAGTCTCACTAAATTCCATCATGGCATTTTCTCTTCATGCTCAACACTCAGCACTCAAGCTCAATGTTCATTTTCTCCATCTCCTTTTCTCTTCAAGCCCAATGCTCATTTTCATCCTTATCTTCCTTTTCTCTCTTCGTGTTCATTTTTCTTCTTCATGCTCGTTTTTCTTCTTCATGTTCATTTTTCTTCTTCATGCCCATTTTTCTTCACACTCATTTTTCTCAAAGCTTTCTTTATATACAATTCTTCTCGGCACCTGTTTGGCTCAGCACAGAAAGGCCCATGTGTGTAGCACTAAAACTCAGCACCTGATTGGCTTAGCGCCCAAAAGCATGAAGGCCCTCATTCCTCAGCATCTGATGTGTGTTACAGCTGTGGATTGCCAGGGTTCAAAGGAGATTAATCCTTCAGATGTTTACAATTTAGCATAAACCTGGGAAACTTAACTCCAAAAGCAAAACAAGAAAAATCCCACCTTGCTTGCACTCATGCCTCCTCAACCTATGATGGCTATTTGGTTCTGAGGCCTGTTTTAATTAGCTAGACACAAGTAAGGTAAGGAGAAGTTATTTCTGCCAGCAATTCTAAATACCTAAAAGGAAACATGGAATCACCTGTTAACTATGCATTTGCAGGTTTATAACTTGGAGAGTTCTGTGCACTGAATGGACAATATGAGTCAACATTGTGACGCAGAAGCACCCAAAGACTAGGCAGTATCTAGCAGGACAAGGGAAATGATACTCCCACTGAGGCAACTGGTGACAAAGTGAATAGAGGGCTAGAACTAGAGTCAGGAAGACCTGCATTCAAATCAGACCTCACACACTTCCTAATTGTACCGCCCTGGGCAAGTCACTTAACCTCTCTTACCCCAGTTTTCTCAACTATATAATGAGGATCATAATAGCCCCTATCTCATGGGGATTTTGTGAAGAGCAAATGAAATATTTGTAAAAAAAAAGTGCTTAGCACAGTGTCTGGCACATAGTAGATGCTATATAAATCCTTATTCCCTTCCCTTCCTCTTTCCACTGTAGTTAATGATTTAGAAAACATACTCAGAATCTCGCGTTTAGTTCTGAGCCCCATATGTTTGAAAGGATATCAGTTAGCTAAAGAGTATCCTGCAGAGGGTGAGTGTGGTGATGCAAACCCTTTAGATCATTCCATATGAAGATGATTTGAAGGAGCTATGGAATTGTAGCCTGGAGAAGAGAAGGTGTGGGGTCAAATGATAGCTATCTTCAAGTATTTGAAGGGCTTTCATAAGGAAGAGGGGGATGATTGTTACAACGATTATGATTATATTGTTCTTCTGGGCTATAGAAAGCAAAAAATAAGAGCAATAGAAGGAAGTTCAAGTTATCCAAAATCATTATAGGTTGTCCTGGAATGTAGCAGGCCTGTCCTAATTACACTTCTTGAAGTAAGTTATGTCAAGTATGCTGTAGAGCAATGGTTCTTAGGGTCTGTGAACATTTTTTTAATTTTGCAAAGTGTATTCAAATATAATTGGATTCCTGTATAATCCTAAGTATTTTATTTTATGAATTTAATACCATTACTTTGAGCTTTTGAGCTTAAGTCCGTAGGCTTCATCAGACTGCCAACAGAATCTATAACAATGACAACAAACAACAAAACATTGACATCCCCTGCTGTTGGTGATAATCTTGTTCACTGATTAATTGATGGAATGGCTTACTCAGTCTCTAAGGTCCTTTCTAATTGTGAGATTTTGTGATACAGATAACAATCCCTGTATAACTTTGTGGAAAAGTTATACAGACAATAATTAGTCATTTTGCCACCAAGGTAGTAATGAGTTTTTTCTGAACTTAGCTAGGTTGATCCTTAAATTATAGACCTGGATATTCTGTACCATAAAAATATGAGGAGAGGAATGGGAGATGTTTATCCTGTAGAAGAGAATAATGTGAAAGAAAGAAGGAAAACAACTGTCTTTGAGAACCTAAAGGCATGCTGTGTTAAAGAGATAACAGGCTTGTTCTGTTTGTCTATAGAGGTCAGAACTAGGAGCGATGGATAGGAATTTCAGTGAGGTAGATTTCAGCTTGTTGTATGGGAAACAATACAAAACAAAAACTTCATAAGAACTAGACTTAATTCAGAGCTGTCTTAGAAGATAGTGGCTTCCTTATCAATGGAGAAAATTAATTCATACTCCTGTTGAGGATGATTCTAATCATTTGCTTCTCATCTTTTACTAAATTACTGAAAAAGTCATCCCAAGTTGTGGGAATTTGCATTCTATAACTGTATGGATTCGTGACAGCTGGGTAGTCTCTGAGAAATGCCCAGTTAGATGAAGCAGGATGAATCAATACTAATTTGTTCTCTTCTAAGGAAGAAAAAAGTCATCTGCATATTATGATATTCAAGACCCTCAGAAACTTATGACCATCTTACTTTTCCAAAATTATTTTCACAACAAGCTGCTGTAAGGCAACATTGAAAGATAGATAATGATGATCAAAACTGAAAAACAGTCAAGCAAAGAGGGCCAATTAATTTGTGATTCCCCTATGGAATCTTTAGCAAACAGGTATTGAAATAGAGGCTTGTAATGTATGATGCATAGTTAGAGCTGATTTGCTATTATGTATGCTAATTGGTATGATGGAAACACTAATTACACTTCTCAATGCATGCAATCAAACTTTATTAAACAAAATGTGCGAACAATGCCTTCCACTGAAAACAAACCCCCGAACTGAGTATTAGAGGTTTTCATAAATCTTCTTTAGACCTGACTCATGTCCAGGTTCCCCTTCTGCCCAGCTGGAGGCCATGTGTCTCCCTACAAGGTTGTCATCTGGCAAGTCTCTGTCACTCAGTACTGCCTTCAAGGGCACACAGGATGCTCGAGTCTCAAGCGTGGGGAACTCAGGATCCAATCCCAGACATCACCTAAAAGCAGGCTAATGGTTCAGGCTTCCTTTGAGTTTCTTACAGTTCCTGGTGCTCCTAAGTTGTTTACCACATAATTTTGTCAGCAGTTTATTACATGAGCTATTGATAAAGTGGTTTATATATCTTTTCTTTCAGAGGATCCACAGGTCTATCAGTTGTACAAGAACACAAATATGTTGTTTACTGTATCATATCACACAGGCATTTATCTTATTATTGAAAAAAATGCATATAAAAAAAACTTACTCCAAATAGCTCAATCACAGGAAACTTAAGACAAAATAGAGACAATTATACTTAATCAACAAACTTATTTCTATTATCTTCTTAAGGCACTACAACTTATTCTCACTATACAGCTTGATGTCTACTTATTGGTCATATTGTATGGCATGGAAGTAAAATAGGACTGTGGAGAAAGCACTGGTTCTGGGGATGGAGTTGGAAGCCTTGGATATAAATCCTGTGCCACTTATTACCTGTGCCACTTTGAGCGTGTTTCAACTTCCCTAGGCCTCAGTTTTTTTTTTGAATTTAGAAAAAAAATACTTTTATTTCACATTGCTATTTGATGGGTGACTTGGCCTCTCAGCTGGCACAAACACACCTCAAGTTAGGTACAAAGCTCTTTTATTTCCTCCAGATTTGAATTTCGTGCCTTCAACCCCATTGGTCAGCATTTTAGGATTCACTAAACCCCACCCCTTGATTAAATCTTTTCACCTCCACACCTCAATCCACTCACCCCTTATCATCCACATACATCCCATTCTTTATATTTTTAGTTTCCTTTCCATTTGTCTGCATCAGATAGCATGAGAAAGGATTCCTCCCAATTGCTAAAGAGAATTGACAAAAATCATGGGTTTGAAGATTCAAACCCAGGATATCAATGATAAAAGACCCATTATATAATACGGAGTCTGGACCTCCATTTCTTTAACTGTAAAATCAGGACTTTAGACTAGGTACCTTCTGAGGCCTGTCCCAGCTCTAGAATTATGATCCATTTAGGGATGGGAGTATGTAGTATGTTAGATTAGGTTTTTTTTCCTTAAAAACATATATGAAGCATATGAGAAGTATGTTATTTATTCGGAAAAGTCACTTAGCTTTTGAACACATCCTCCTGGTAAGCACTCCAGTTCAGTTGTAAAGAGATGGGCCACATAAGCAGAGGACGTTAAGGAACAAAAACCCTGAGGAAACAGCAACTATTGCACCATGAGTAAGGCGGAACATATGTGGAAACATCTGAGCAGAGGTAATCTGCATGTTGAATGCTTTTCAACCCACACAGTTGACAGGTAAATTGAGCTTTATAGTTTACTAAGTAATATGTTATGCTGGCTCACGGAGTCAACATAGAATTTTTTTTCTTTTTTGAGAGGTGAGGGCCTGTGATTTCATAGCTTGTAGAGAAGAAACTGCCCTTTAAAAATCCAGATCAGAAATTGTTCTGCAATTCTTATTTTTAGAGTGTTTTCTGGGAAACTAAAAGGTTAAGTGACTTGAGTATTATAGTCAGTATATGTCAGAGGCAGAATTTGAACTCATGTTGAGCTAAGTTTGAGCCTTTCTTCTCTAAGAATGACAGCTACTCTACTAAAATTAGATGTTTGCACAAAAAGGCTTAAAGTGTGGGCTGCTTGTGCTTAGAATACTAATTTAATAAAACAAATGCACTTAATTAATTACTGCTTGTTAACTCTCTAGACAGGGTGAGGAGAGGCTTTTGGTCTTTAGTATGAATTATGCAAAGAGAATCTGATAATAGAGATCAGTAACTCCCATTTTAATGCCTGATTCCCTAAAAAAATACAGAAAATTTGGCACTCAGGGGCATACAGGTAAAAGGAAGTAACATTTCAACTAGGATAAAGAGATATGAGAATCTTAAGGATTGAGTTAGTGGCAAATACATTGAAAGGCATGTTAGGATGCTTCTTTGGAGTAATAGCATGCATATAAGATTTGTTGATGTATTTCAAGTTCCCTGTATTAAAATCCCTGCAATGACTAGAAGAGAAATAGTGTCACTGAAAAAGTCAATCATGAAACATGAAAGGGGCACATTAAACTAAAAGGAAGGATAGAGAGACATTAAATGCAAATGAGATGTATGATGAAAAAATACACAATAATATTTAGAATTCATCTGGAGAAGGCAACAAATGGGTTTATTTGGGGAACTAACTATAGTACTATTAAGTACATAAATATTTTTTACAGCAAAATAGAAGAGAAAAATTATCCTGGAACAAATTGGGAGTTATCTCAGGATAATGAAGAATAGCACACCATCTGTTGAAAAGAGAAGATATTTGATCAATTTGAATTGCTGGTATTGCTGTATCAAAATGAGTCAAGGGTCTTGACTGCCAAAGATGACAAGGAAACTTACAACTCCCCCTGAATACATCAGAAAGGCACTAATTCTGAGGCCAACTAAAAGAGAGGAAAAAGATGCAGGAAGCAGCACGCTGGGGATTAAGGTTTAATTCGGGAGACACACTGAAGCTGTTGGATCGTCTATTTGTATTTCAGACAGAAAAATCATCTAAATGACATAAATGGCAAGCAAAACAGGGAAAGAAGTGGTTGAGAATAAATAAAGGCATGATGTGATTCACCTAACTGAGATGAAAGTGTAAGCAAGGGGATTTATACTTGGTAAGAGATTTTCAGATGCCAGGAAGTGTAGACACTCATATATTTTTGTAATTATTTTTGTTTATTAATTTTAAACCAGGTATCTTTCTCATGACTAGCTCTATCACTCTGATTTATTTTCTAATATGTGACCTTGAGATGACAGTGTGGTATAGTTTAAACCACTGTACATTGACATTCAGAACACTTAACTTCCTGTCCTAGTGGTGATTTTTCACTGCTTTTGTAATATTGGATAAGTCACTTAGCCTGTCTGTGACTCAGTTTCCCTATCTGTAAAACGAAAGAATTGAACTAAAAAATATGTAAGGTCCTTTCCAGCTGCAAATATTATGCTCTTCTTAACTTTCTTCATTGTCCAGTTGTACTTCTTTGGCCTTTTTCATCATGTTGCCAAGGATTTTCCCACCATGCCCCAAGATACCTCCTCATCAAGAACCTCATTATGCTTTAAGGTGCTTTCTGCTTTGGTACTCTTATACCTTGTCAATACTCTTGCCCCTGGGACCCTTCTAGTGAGAAGGCTGAGTAATAAGTTCATCCCCAAGCCTCCATTTAAGGAGGGCTCCCAAGCCAACCATCCCTTCATTTCCCACTCAGCTATACTCCGTTGGATTTCTCCATTATGCTCCCTTGCAGAGTCCCTTACCTCTTCCCTCCCCCTTTTCAGATTCCTTTTGTGTATTGTCTTCTCCTACTGGATCGTAAGCTCCTTGAGGGCCAGCTCTTTCCTTTTGATATTTTGTATCCCCAGTGTTTAGCACTATACCTGGTACATAGTAGATACTTAGTAAATATTTGTTGACTATTACTCCAGGAAGATAGTGAGTATTAATGACATAAGCGGAGCAACACACTTCTGAGTAGTAGTGATTCTATTTATTTATTCACAAACCTCTTTCAAACATGAAACTAATTTACTCTAGGGGGCTTGTTATTATAAGCAAGAAAATCAGGAAACAGAATGGCCACTTTGATTGCTAGCATTACAAAATCTTGATCAAAAGGCTTGATTTTCTTCTTAGAAGACTGTAAAGTATTTGAGAACTCTATTGGGGTGGCAAATCCTGTAAGCTATGAGCAAAATCACGAAATCTTAAAGTTGAAAGGTCCATAGGGGTCATCTTATCTTTCTATTGCTTATAACAAGGATTTAATGCTTACTTTGTTCATTGTGGGCTCAATGTCAAAGGCAAAGAATGGAAGCAGTTGCAATGAAATAGATCAATATAAAGTGCAGGCAAATTTCAACTGCTCTCTGGCTTTCTCCTCCTCTCCACCTATCTTTCTGTCTTTCATTTCTATCTATCTATCTTGCATCATCTTCTATCTCCTGGACATCTCCCCTGAGGAATAAAAAATTCAACATTGCCAAAATGGAATTTATTTCTTTTCTCCCAAATCTTCCCATACCTTAAACTGCCCCATTTCTACTGATAGCTCTACCATCCTCCTATTTTCTCAGGGTCATAATCTTGGATTTGGAACCATCTCTGAATCTTATATATTATTTACCCCACAATATCAACTGCTTGCCAATCCTTCTTCCACTATATTCTCTCCTTCTCTCCACTCACATAATCACCAACCTAGCTCAGGCCCTCATTGCTTTTCACATGGACTACTATGTCACTCTCCTATTGAATTAGTCTCCCAATTTTCAGTTTCTCCCTTGTCCAATCCTATAGACAGGTGCCAAAACAGTCTCCCTAAGGAACATGTCTACTATATCACTCCTCTGATAAAACAAAGCAAATCAAGTGCAGAACACACAAGCAAAATCCATTCAGTGGATCCCCCTTGTCTCTGGAGTAAAATACACACTCAGTCTCATATTTAAATCCTGCTATGATTTGGTTTTGACCTAACTTTTTTTTGCCTTGTGTAGTTATTTCTTTTCACATACTGTATAATTCCCCCAAAGTGGATTACTAGCTGTTCCTTGCATTTGATATTACATTTCGCATATTCCTATCTTCGCCTATACTATGCTTTAAGTCTTGAATATAATTCCTTCTCATCTCTGTCTTTCAGAATTCTTATTTTTTTCCCTCAAGGCACAATATCTGTATTTTTCTTGCCTAAGAAGTCTTTCCTAATGCCCCTTCATTAATGCTTTCTCCCTACTCAAATTTTAACATATGCAGATACTTACCTGTTTAAGTGTTATTTTTGATGTGAGCAGAAAGAGATTATTGGTACACAATTGGATTGTAGGTAGATGAGTTTGTTAATGTCATTGAAGATAGGGTTGTTGTATTTCTAAGATGATAAATGAAGAAAAGAACTATAGGAAGAAAATATCAGAATTATCTGACTATTTGAATGTAGGTTTGGAAAGCTGAGATAGGTCCTAAAAACCTGGGGTTGTTGTTAATTGAACAGAGACTAAAGAGCACAGGTTATCCTGCCAATGTGCAAACTGGTAGCAGATTTGTGGATAGCAACAGCGCCCCCTTGTGGACATCACTTTTACTATTAAACAAATTCTATACATCATCACAGAAAAGGAAAATATGGAAGATGCTTATAACAAAGATTTGATGCTTACCTTGTTGATTATGGGCTGAATTTCAAAGGCAAAGAATGGAAGTAGTTGCAATTAATAGATCAATATAAAGTATAGGCAAATTTCAACTGCTCTCCTGCTCTCTCCTTCTCCGCAACTCAACTAACTTCCTTCTTCTAAACTGAATCCCCATTGGAAAACTGACTTTATGTTGCCTTTATGTTGTGGTTCAACTCAATAGATAACAAAGGTGTGTATTTTAAAACTACACTTATGGTTATATAATAGATCATGCCATTTTGGAATAAGCAGAAAAATGGATACCAATGCTGTGCTGCTAGGTTCTTAGTTTCCTTGAGACATCATGGAGTCTCACCAAGCAGGCAAAAGAAATCAGATACAAACTTGCTACCTGCCTTCCATGGTCTGCTTTTCATGTTAGAATGCACAGAAGTAACATCAGAGGAAACCATTGTCTTGTTGGTCTTCCACATTGCTACATAAAAATTGACTTCAGATTTTAATAGACCCAGATTTGTTAAATCTGAATCATTATTTTCTACTCAGGCTCAGGTGATATGCCACCTTGGCTCCAGGAAATCTTTCCTAAATACCCCTAATTAGTGCTTTCTCCATCCTTGGAACTGTAATATACTTATCTGTTTGCATTTTATATCCTTCCAATAGAAGAGAAAATTAAAACTTACTTCCTCATAAGAGAACCAATGCTGTTATGTTCATCAGTATCATGTGTTAAACATCTAAGTTAACCAACCATAGAGTTAAGCCTGTCAATATTCACATTTTGTTTGCATTTTTGCATTCAGCAGATACAAACATATTAACTTCCAGAGTTCACTTAAAAGTTACAATGAACAGAAACAGCATCAGAAGAAACCACTGCCTGTTTGGCATTCTATCAAAAAGTCATAGAAAAATGGGTCTAAAATGTTAAAACATACCCAAAGATTTGCTAAATCTGCTGTTGGCTTTTTGTAGTTTCTCTTGATAGTGAATCAATCTAATTTATTGACTCTAATCCATACACAAAATATATAATTATGGCAGCCATTTTAGGGGATGTAGGAGCAAAACATTGATTAGGAATCAGGGCAAAGAGAGGTACCCAACTTTTGTTTGGAGAGGTCAGGTTAGGGCAAAGGAATGATAACTTCACAAAGGGGTGTGTGTGTGTGTGTTTGTTTAATGCCATCTCTATCCCAATTGGTTTGCAAAAGTAGTAGCCCAAATTTGATGCTGAATGTTTAGTATGGAATCTTGGTTGTACACTTAGTAGGTGATAGTTCAGAAATTACTTGCCACACTTCGTTTATTTAAATCCTAATATTGATACCAGTATTCCTTGAGAGGTACCAATCATGGAAACTGGAAAAAAAGTTAACATTTTATTCATTTATTGGTCAAACAACTATACATCTGGGGAAAAGAGAATATATAACAAAAGACTTCTGAATAACTTGAATAGATGTCACAAATTCAATGGCCTATTTCTGTTAGTTCAGAACTAATTTTTAGAAGGTTGATCATCAAGATTCCCAGTACAGAACAGATTAGAAACAATACATTAGAAGGGGACTAACAAACTACTATAAGCAGAAATTATTAAAAAAAAGTAAGAGCAAGAAGAGACAGCAGGCATCTTGAGAGAAAAGAAGTTAGAGGAGGCTCACTCATTAGAAGAGTGTTCCTGTGATTTGGCCAGATGAGACTCTGGGTAGCTGGTAAGGACCCTCCCCTCCACCCACCTCCCACCCCGGCTTTGAAAATCCAGATGTTGGTGCTTCTCTCTCTGGTAACTATGGTAACTATGAGAGCACATAGATTATTGCTATGCTGTCCTTCCCATGGCTGTAGAACAGGATATCCTAATATCTGTTGAACCTGTAAAAAGTCAAATGCTTCACTTGACCAATAGGAATCCCTTGTACCTGACCAATGTAAGCTGACTACAGATTTCACAAAATCTGAGTTGAAAGAGATCATTTAGTCTAGTCTCTGTTGCAACAATGACCAAACCCCTCTACAACATACCCAATAAGAGGTTGTCCATTCTCTCTTTCAAGACCTCCACTGAGAAAGAAACTCACCGTTTCCTAAGTCAATACCATTTTGGGGTACCTCTCATGGTTAGGAAGTGTTGAGAAAGACTGGTATCATGTTTGCCCTAAATCTATTCTCTATGCCAAACATCCCCAGTTCCTTTAACTGATTGTCACATGGAATTAACTTGAGACCCTTCACTTTCTTTGTTGCCCTCCTCCAGCTGTTCTATTTTCTCTTAGTTCAGATAAGGTGTTTTAAGCTGATATTTTCTGCTATCCAGTTTTATCATCTGTAGAGCAAGACTAAATATTATAGTGTGATACTATATGTATTTGTGATATTATGTGTATCTATGATACTATAATTTCTTATTTTGAATTTAGAATGAACATTGGGAGTTAAAAAGAAACCATATGTTTATTTTCTTTAAATAACTATATATTTTTAGTTAAAGAAAAATATTCAGAATATAGAAACCATATGCTTTATTTAAAATCAATCATAAGTCTTATGAGTTTGGAGGAAGGGAGGGTGGTAGAGGAGGGAGGAATATCCCTCTATCAGCAGTTTATAAGTTCTTGCATCTAGAGGAATAAACTGTCATTTCATTTTCTGATGTTACAAAATCAAGCTGGGAAAAAAATCAGGCTAAAGAACTGATCGACATTCTATATACAATTTCTAAAAATAAAACCTTTATCTCAGTCATGAGGAATGTTTTATAATTAATAATAGTTATAATAATATAGCACTTGAAATTTGTGAAATGCTTTTCATACATTCATTTATTTGATCCTTTCAACAACCTGATGAGATGGATCCTACAGGTTTTATTATTTCCATTTTACAAAAAAAAGGAAACATGGAGAAATAGAGTGGTCATACTGCCAGTAATAGCTGCAAGGGAGATGTGAATCCAGCTCTTTTATTAATACATGTGCATTGTCCTTTCTACTAACACAAGGCTCCCCCTCATGATATGTAAATATAAGAATGTACTTTTGGAGAAAAAATATTAAATCACATCTTCTTGAACAGCAATTTATTTAGATTTGATTGTAGGCCAAGTATTTTCTTTTAGGACCTTCTGACCTTCAGGCCATGGTTGAGAATGGTTCCTCATTTATTTTCTCACAAAAGTTCCTTGAGAAAGCTTTCCCTTCCACTAGAATTGAATTTTAATTCTACCTATGGCTTAAGAAAGTCTTTTATCCTTTTAGAACATCAGTGACCTTACTTTTAATATATGAATAAGATTCATAGAATTGTGGGATTAAAAATTTGGGGGAGCTGGAAAGGACCTTATAGATCATTTAATTCAGTAGTTCCCTGAATTTTATACATGAAGGAACTGGGGTTCAGTGGCATCAAACGACTGACATATGATCAGTTACCCAACTTGTTAATGGCATAGTCAGGACCAACAATCTATTCCCAGTGCATTTTTTTAATTGAATGTTGAGAAATAGCATGGTGTAATAGGAAGAACACTATTCTGGAGCTGCAGCACCCAGGCTTGATTCTCACTTTTCTTTTGATATTTGTTAGCTGTATGACCAACGAAAAGTCACTTTACCTATCTGAGATTCTGTTTCCTCATGTATAAATTAGGTCTGATCATGCTTGCACCACTTATCTCACAGAATTTTTGTCAATAAAGTGCTCTGAAAATTGTTATGAGTTATATAAAGGTGAGTTTTTGTCACAAACATTGAAATAAGTGTGAAAGTATTTTTTCAGTCAATCAATAAACATTTATTATGCCCCAGGCATACTTGGGATGCAAAGACAAGAAAAAAGTTAGAAAAAATATAGTGTAAAGTATTTATGTAGATACCTACTCACACTCGATCTGCTTTGCTCTTCAACTCGCATCGGCTGGTGGTCCAGTGGATAGACCGCTAGGCCTTAAACCAGAAAGATTTGAGTTCAAATTTGGCCTCAAACACTTATTAGCTGTGTGACCCTGGGTAAAGCCCTTAAGCTCTGATTGTCAGTGTTTCCTCGACCATAAAATGGCTATAAGAATAGCACCAGCTTCCCAGGATTGTTGTGAGGATCAAATAAGATAATTGTAAATGTGCTTAGCACCATGTCTGCCAGATAATAGATACTCTATAACTGTTTATGACTTTTACTTCTCCTCATACTGAAATGTTCCCAGAAAAGGACAACCACCACATGACTATATTACTAGTCTCTTAGGCTCAAGGGGTAAACCTGTTTAGGGGGAATTTACTATCCCTACCCTCCACTTTAGCTTTCAAGCCCCCACTAGTGCAATTCCATTTAGACTAACCAGCTCTTCACAATGATTATACATTTAGATATTAAACACTGGAAAAAGAAATAATAACATCACAGTTACTTTTATATTAAACCAAATGTAATAATAATAAATACATCACAATCCACATATAAAATTGATTCGCACTCTCCCACCAATGCCCTCAGTATCTATAGGTGAGAGTGAGCACACACTTAAGGGAACCTAACAGAAAATCAACTACCACGTGCATGGAATAATTCACAGTTGTGGACAGCAAGCTTTGGTGTCATTTGCCCATTCAAGAACATGAGCTTTTCTGTTTTTATATACTTTTTAAACTTTCTATCCTCTTTTCAATCCTTAAAAATGTGCCCCAAAAGGTGTCACTCTATTGAATTAACTATCAGTTCCCTTTAAGCCATAGAACTACAAAATTCATAAAACTAGATCTTTTGGGCAATATAGATAGTCCCACACAGATTTTTACTAACCTGGATGCTATACCATCCAATAAGTTTATAGTAAACATTGCTTATTGGGAAACCAGCTAAAAAACCCTATATTTTAGCCTCCTATTTGGTCTCCTTGCCTCTAGGCCTTTATCATTCCAGTCTAATCTATGTACTGCTTCCAAAGCTATTTTTCTTATATAGAAATCAGATCATGTGACTCCTCTATGAAAAGAAACTCTAATGCCTTTCTATTAGTTCTAGAATAAAATATAAATTCTCATGTTTAGCTTTTAAATCATTATATAATCTGCCCAAAATTACCTTTCTAGTTTCAGTATACATTATTACCACACTCTGAGATCTAACCAAACTATTTTCTCTCCTTTCCTCACTCCTGTCATGCCATTTCCCATCTTTGGGCCTTGCACTGTCTTCTCAAACCTGGAAAACATTTCTCTCTGTTTCACACAGCCCATTCCTGGACTCTGATGATGCCATCAAGCATCATCTTTGAGGTAAAACCTTTCCTGATCTCATAGACTTCTAGAGCTCTCCCTCCCAAATGATTTTATATTTTACAATTCCCTACAGATGTACAGATATACAAATGTGTACAATATTTATATATGTATGAAATGTACATATACAAATTAACTTTATATTTATACTGCATATATGTGATTATATATACATATATATACATATATGCATATATATCTATATATGAAATAGGTAGTGGTATTTCCCTCCTGAATGTAATTTTGTTGTAATAGGGATTGTTTAATTCTTTGTAGTTTTATCCCTAGCACCTAGCACATATTAGATGCTTATAGTTTATTGAATAATTCCTCCTTCCAGTTTTCCCTCTCAAACCAGTGAAAAGCAGCAGAGATCAATCAGCACTTATGAGAGTTTTCAATCCTCTAAAAGTTTAGATGGTGTTGAAGGGACATATCTGAATTGAAGCTTTCATCAAATGACCTAGTGTCTTTCTTCCACAATCAAGGATCTCATGTCTTCACCTGCAATTCTGAGAACACTGGCTTCCCTTTCCTATGCTGGGTCTTTCCTTTCCTACTCATTTCTCATCACTTCTGCCAGACCTCTTCAATGTCTTCACTACGCACTCAATGAATCGCTCAAATCAATACCTCCTGGTATTCAGTGACTCGCTTTCACTTAGGAGGAGCAAATTCAGCAAATCTCCCTTATGAAATGAGCAATCTATTTGAGGCATTTATTAGCTCTCCAAATGGTTCTCTTCCACAATCTTGTTTCTCTACACTTGTATTAATATCAGTTTTTAAATAAATTTAAGTTCTTTATCTGATCCTTTAAATTATCAAATTATTTACATATGAAAGCCATTGTTCTACATTGTTTACAAGATGATTTAAGCCTTTATAGTTAAGCTGCAGTTCATTTTTTGCCCCAGATTGATCTTATCAAATTTGAACATGTTTTTCTCTATTCAAAGATTTTAGCAGGGTTTTTTGTTTGTTTGTTTTTTGTTTTTGCTCTGTCTTGTTGTTTGTTTAAGCCACAGTTCTTTGCCTGGCAAAGCTAGGTGGCACAGTGGATAGAGTGCTGTGTCTGGAGTCAGGAAAACTCATCTTCCTGAGATCAAATCTGGGCCCAGACACTTGCTAGCTATGTGACTCTAGGCAAGTCACTTAAACCTGTTTGCCTCAGGTCTTCATTTGTAAAATGAGCTGGAGAAGGAAATGATAAAGCACTCCAGTGTCTTTTACCATGAAAATCCCAAATGGGGTCACAAAGAGACGGATACCACTGAAATGACAGAACAACAACAAAATCTTTGCCTATTTCTTCCAGGCACCAGATCGTTAAATTACGAAAAAAATCAATACCTTATGTAATTCAGCAATTGATTTAATTAATTTTCTTTATATATTTGTTCTATCCCTTTCCATATGAAACTGATATACATGTAAGGTCAGTTTTTTAAAGTCTTTGAACCTTGCCATTGAAAAAGATAAAAGAAATCAGGGAAATAGTCTAACATACTTCAACAACCCCTGATTGTATGGCTGTATCATAGGATTTTAGGATAGCTAAAAATAATAATGTTTCAGTTCAATAAAGTGGATATTTATCAAGTGCCATGGTTATAGTAATGGACTAGTCCCTAAGGAAAATACAATATAAGATATGATAACTCTTTTCATGAAGGTGTTTTTGAGTCATTAAAAAAGTTCAATTATTTGGCATAAGAAATTGCAGAAATGTAAAATACATTTACAAAGATTTCCATCTTAAATGGTTGTGAATTCTATTATTTAAATAATTGGACCTTGCTGTGATGATTCAGTTATCTGGAATATTGAACTCTGTTGAATAAGGAAGAATTGATTACCTGGTGATAGAATGTAAACACCTTGAGGCAGGGATGGATGCCTGGTAGAGTGCCTTGTGAAGAAGAGATAATAAATAAAGTTGGATGAAATTGAATAGATTATCACAGATACATGAAATGCCATGGTGTATACTGGACACACAAGGACATTAGGGCACTACATAAACCTTTAAACAAATGACAAGAGTGACACAAACAAAACAAATGTGAACAAGATCAGCAGGGAAGCAGAAAACTCGGAAAGAATTTTTAGAACCAGAGTCTCTGATAAAAGCCCCATTTCTAAAATATATAGAGAACTGGGTTAAACTTATAAGAATACAAGTCATTCCCAAATTGATAAATGGCCAAAAGATATGAACAGGGGAGGGAGAAATTAAAGCTATCTATAGTCATATGAAAAAATGTGCTAAATCATTATTGATTAGAGAAATGCAAATTAAAACAACTGTGAGGTACAGCCTCACACCTATAAGGCTGGCTAATATGACAGAAAAGGAAAATGATTAATGTTGGAGAAGACATGGGAGAATTAGAACACTAATGCATTGTTGGTGGAGTTGTGAATGAATCCAACCATTCTGGGGAACAATTTGGAACTATGACCAAAGGGCTATAAAATTGTGCATACCTTTTGATCCAGAAATACCACTACTAGGTCTGTATGTCAAAGAGATCATCAAAAAGGGAAAAGGAGCCACATGTACAAAAATATTTATGACAGCTCTTTTTGTGGTGTCCAAGAATTGGAAATTGAGAGGATGCCTATCAATTGGAGAATGGCTGAACAAGTTGTGGTATATGAATGTAATAGAATACAATTGTGCTATAAGAAATGATGAAGCAGACTTCAGAAAAACCTGGAAAGATTTATATGAACTGATGCCGAATGAACTGAGCAGAACCAGTAGAGCATTGTAAACAGTAACAACCAACTTGTGTGATGACTGACTTTGAATGCAAGATCTAAGACAAGTCCAGAAGACTCATATGGAAAATGTTATCCGCATCCAGAGAAAGAACTTTGGAGTCTGAATGCAGATAGAAGCATACTATTTGCTCTCCTTTTCTTTTGTTGTTTGGTTTTGTTTCTTCTTTCCCATGTCCCCTCCCATTAGTTCTAATTCTTCTTTACAATCATGGCTAATGTGAAAATATGTTTAATATGAATGCATAAATAGGGCCTGTATCAGATTGCATGCCATCTTGGGGAGGGGGGAGAAGAAGGACAGGAGAAAATTTAAAACTCAAAATCTTATGGAAGTGAATGTTGAAAACTAAAAGTAAGTAAATTAATATTTTAAAAAAGAAATGAGAAGAGTTAGAAATTTGCTTTGTAATGTATAACTATCAGACTGCCTTGCTTCTATTTGCAAATCCATCCATTAGCAGATATGCATGGAATATGAATATTTTCCAAGTTTGGAAAGCTACTTAGTGCTATTGAAAACTAATATCAATGTCCTTGGATTTTTTTTTAAAAAAAGAAATAGATGAAAAATGCATATTCTTTGCAACTTGAGCTAAACAAAATATATTGAACAACAAAGTCATTATAGATACATTACTATGAGGGAAGGGTATTTTCTTTCTTTTTTTTCTTTTCTTTTTTTCGCTCATAGCTTCTGCTTAGTTGACCAGAAGGGTAGATGTGCCTGTGATTAGACTAAGGAATACAGCCCAGGAGCAGAAGGGGAATTATGAGTGTGATGATTACATTGGCAGAGGAGAATGGGATGAGGAAGAGAAAGACAAAGGCAGAGACAGAAACAGAGAGAGGAAGGGAGAGACAAACAAAGAGACAGCGTAGGGAAGGAGGAAGGCACAAAAGGACACAGAAAAGAGAGACAGAGAAAGAGAGACACACAGAGAAACCAAGAGGGATTTGTATGGAGGGAAGAGATACAAAGAGACGGAGACTGAAAGATGGAGAAATTACTGAAAGTGTATTGTTTATTGGGAAAGACAGAGCTAAAAAATGATTGATGCACTTGATGAATAATAAGCAAAGCACAAAATTTCCCAAACTAGAACTCCACAAATTTCCAGTAAAATTGTTCTATCTCCATCTGACCTATACAAAATACAAGTCATTGCCCTTTCCAAGAGTGGGTTCCCTGGGGAGAGATTTACATTGCACTGTTCTTATTTTTCTGTTAAGAAATATCCAGAGATTCAACATCCTTGCCATGAATGGCAACTATTTTGTTGAAAACCATATGTGGGAAAATGGAAATCAATATTTCAAAAGCCTATCTATTCCTTCAAAGAACAAGTTTCTTTTTAAGGACTGAGGCAAGATATGCCTTCTGTAATGCTTTGGCCCTAAGAGGGAGAAGAAGCATTCTTTTTTGCTTATATTCCACCAAGAGAAAACAAATAAACAACAAAAAACCTGAATTTATGAATATCAGATAGTGATTCTTTCAGGTGGCTAGGAGTACAGGGAAAGATATATTCATTCATTCATTTATATATTTATTTATTCATGTATTTATCATTATATTAATTAGTTTAGCTATCCATTCATTCATTCATTTATTTGTTTATTATTTATGTATTTATTTGTGTCAAAAAATAAAAGTTCAGGGTATAGGGGTAGAATGAGCTACAGAGCATGTGACTGGAGTTTGAATTATCAAAACAAGTGATTATTAAGGGTCTCCAATAAGCCAGGAACTTAAATGGTCTCTGTCGATACAAATATGTTGAATGGAACAGTCCCTACTCACAAGAAGCTTATATCTAGTGGAAATGGGATAGAAATAGAGATTAATTTTGCCAATTAGAAAATAGAAGAGTAATTCCAGGTCTGTAGGAAACCCCTCTTTCAGAAGGTGATGTGAGGATGTGAGGGGGGACAGAGAGAGAGACAGAGAGACAGAGACAGACAGAGATAGAGACAGACAGAGAGAGATAGAGACAGACAGAAAGAGACAGACAGACAGACAGATGAAGACAGACAGATGGACAGACAGACAAAAAAGAGACAGAGACAGAAACAGCCAGAGACCTTTAATACAGTTTCACTGTTAACCCTAGGACTATTAGAAATTTCCTTTTGATCTTCCCTTTATTATTGTGGTCCAGCACAATTTATTAACAAAAAAACTTAGAATGCTAAAACAAACCAAAACAAAAAACCTCTTACAAACAACTAGACATCACATCAGTGAAATTTAAGGGTAAACAATGATAATGCACCAGTGGGGTAGAAACTGAAGGCGACCCTTTGGCAGGTCAATAAGCCAGACAAAGCTTCAACTGCTCATGATTATATTCAGTTCAGGAGAGTAGCATTCTTTGCTTACAATTGTCCTCAAACCTCTGCCCTCACACTTCTACTTCCTATAATCCTTAAACCCCTCCTTCCAGCTGAGAAAAACTACACTTCTCATCAATCCCCTTGCCAAAATGGAACTATATAAAACTAGTTCCATAAAGAAAATGCTATTTTGTGGTGAGAACAGGATTTATCTAAAGTCTAAACAAAGGATTTATCTTCATTTGCCTCCTACATTTGAGAAGGTCAATAAAAACCTAGAATGAGGAGGCTATTGGGGTAAGGGAGAAGACTAGAGACCATACAGAAATGGTTGAAGAAACTGAAACTGTATAAGTAGAAAAGAGAAAGTATAGGGAGGACATTATAGTTTTCTTTAAATGTATGAGGAATTATCATGTGCTTAGGGGATTATAATTGTTCGGTATGTCCGCAGAAGGCAGAAGTACAAGAGACAGATGGAAACTACAGTCAGGTAGATCTCCATGTAAGGAAAATCTTCTTATTTGGAATAGTTCAAAGGTAGAATATCCTGCCTCAGGAAGTAGTAGATTTCCTCTTCACTGGAGGTCATCAAAGTTTAGATGACCATTTGTAAGGAATACTGTAGAATGGATTCTTTTCAGATGTGGGTTATCAGTGATTCTCAAGCATATTTATCTCAAGACTCTTTAGAAACTTAAAAGTTATTAAAGAGTTCTTTTCACTTAAAGTTTCTGAGGACACCAAAGATCTTTTGCTTATGTGGATTATACCTACCTACGTTGAGTATGTTAGAAATTAAAACTGATAATTAAGAATATTAATTAATTTAAAAATAACAATCAACCCATTACATCTTCATGTAACTAATACATATTTATGAAAAATAGATATATTTTCCAAGAAAAATTTAGTTAGGAGAGTGGTGTTGTTTTAAATATCTTTGCATACTTTATTGTTTGAATTAAATAGAATAGACTCTCATCTTTGCTCCTGAATTCAATTTGGTGTAATATGCTGTTTTGGTTGAAATATAGGAAGAAAATCTGGCCACACATCTATAGATGGAAAAGGGAGGAATATTTTAATAGTCAAATTATTTCTTTGTATAATTATGAAAATATTTTGACCTTTTGAACCTCCCAAAATGGTCTCAAGAACCTCCAAACTCATTGGACTCCACTTAATTAGATGATCCCTGAAGTGCCTTTTATTATTCCTTTTTTCCTTCATTCTGATATGCCTATGCCTTCCTCTCTGTCATCCTGAATATCAGAGTATTCTTAAGTTATACCTTCTAGTTAGACTTTAAAATTATTTCCTCTCCTTCACTCACAACATTCCAATTCTTACCTTGACTCTTATCAAATGTCAGAGAAGACAGAAATCTGATAATACTAGTTTAATGTATAACGAATGGCAGATAACACTTACAGTGTTGACCCTCAAAGCATTATTGATAGGTTCATAAATTCCAAAGAATGAAATTCCAATAGTAGGATTTCAGACAATGTGGCAAATATGTAGATGATGTATTTTGGAGGATGTAACCTTTTAAACACTCAATATCTTCCATCCATGAGGTAAATTATATTATTATTTCATGTGACCTCAAGTTGAAATCTTGGTTTTACTAATAGAAAGGAAGGAAGGAAGTGAGAGAGAAAGAAAGTAAGAAAGAAAGAAAAGGAGGGAGGGAAGGAAGGAAGGAAGGAAGAAAGAAAGAAAGAAAGAAAGAAAGGCAGTGCAGGGCTTAAGTGAGTTTCAATCAGTGATCTCAGCAAAGTTTTCAAAGTGTTCAAGCCTCACAGCGGCTCCACTTTTTTTTTCTTTTGGATTTTCAAATAATATTTGCATTCAAAGTTATTTCATACCAAAATTGTATTTGAATAAGTCTTTCTCAGATTTGAGTAAGCTTCATTTATCAATTAGATATACAAAACACTACTGAAGTACATTGGTTCATAAAAAATGACAAAAAAGGTTGCTTTAAAATTAATGTTTCTTGAAATTGTTTTTGGTAATTGAAGCAATCTATAAAGTTCCATTGTGGAAACTATGTTCTATATTACTATATATATAAACTTCTGAGTATTTAAAAAATTATAAAAGCCATTTTTTTTTCACATGGGCATTACAGAAGTTGATCTACAATACTTAAGTCTTCCTTTGAAATAAGTTGCCCCATTTTAACTCTGTCCCACTTGTTGACCTAAGGTTACATTTTTGCTTAACTTCCAGAGAAAGTAATAATCTATCCCAAACAAAACAATTGATATTTTATTTCCCATAATTGCATTTTTTTTTCTGATGGAGATGAAGCACTATTACACCATAATACTGAACTAAGAGATAAGCAGTCTGGCATGTTAATCAGGCCCTACCAGTAAATAGCTGAGTGACTTGGCACCTCTTAGGACTTATTTCTTCATATGTAAAATGAGGGGGTTTCCTTGTTTTCTAAGGTAGTTTCCAACTCCCAAATTCTTTGATTCTTTATGTCATTTCAAAAGTCAGAATAATCAGCAGGGTTCAAGTTTGTGGTTTAGGTTTAAGTATTGATGAACAGTGAAGAAGTCTGCATGACATTTGCACACACTGATTCATGAGAAATTCCAACTTTAAGAAATAAGGTCAGAATATGCAGTTAGGAGAGCAATGAACAGAATACTAACTCAGCTGCATTTCTGACCCAGTTTATCTCTCTATAGGTAATTATGATGGATGTAGCCATGGGTTTAGGGCCACTGTCTGGACCAAAAATAAAGTTAGAAAATTGGTAGTTTTAACTTTTAATCAGCTGATACAATAAACTACAAATTATTAACACACATGACACCAAGCATAGGGCCAGACTTTGGTCAACAGAATGTGATCTAACTTGGCACAGAACGCGATGTGTAATTTGGTTCTCTATATGATTATCAGTGCATGATTGTTAAGGAAGTAAAAAGGAGGTTATCTGGAATAATATGTTGCATTTCAGAGAGTGGGAATACTGCTATAAATCTGCTATTGGAGATCAAAGATAACAGCTTGCTTTAAGATTTCCCTGAATGATGGAATTTCCCTGGCATGGGATCATTTGGGAGGAGGGGTTGGGGCTTTTGGGAGAAGGCAAGAATGGCAGGTGTGGCTGACTTGTGAGCTCCTTAGCCCTTTCATTCCCCAGCTCTCTCCTGCTTGCTCCTAGATTAGGATATGTTGCCTAGATTTAGAATGTGGTTTTCTCCTCCATCCCTACTGACATTTTTTTTTAGTCCCATGCAGGGGAAAAATTCCTTTATATATCTTCAATATTTTAAAATTTTGAAAAAGAACAAATAATATAAAAGTAAGACAAAATTTAAAAACATTTTTAAAAGGTGTGGGTGGAGGGGGACAAAGTCGAAGAGTACAGATCTTACAGGTTTCAAAAGTTGATTATAAATTAAAGACTAGTCCTAAGTTTCAATCCCATTCAAGGAACATTTATTAAAACAGTTTGTTGTGTGTCAGGCATTGTGCTAATAAATGCAGTTACAAAACTACAAATAAAACTGTTCCTGCCCTCAGGAAGCTTTTATTCTAGGATGGTGGTAAGCTAGCTCAACTTCTTTAGGCAGGACTCTCAAACATATCTAGGACCCCTCAATTGTCAATATCATATTTAGTGGCAAGCCTACAGGTTTGTAGTGGTTTTCCTCTCTCCCATTCTCTCTCTTTTAAGGGGATGTATCAGAAAAAAATCTCTGATTATATTATAGAGGCATGGAAAAATGGCTTTTGATTTATTATGTGCTTTCTGGTGTCCATCCATTGTAAAAAGACATTGAAGAAAGATCCTTTATCAGGAGAGCATATTGATAGAGTGGATTCTTATTTAGATTCCCCTCCCCCACCCCCACTTACTTTTTAAATGAACAAATATCCTAATACAATGCAAGTTCCTAGAGGACAGGGGCCATTTTGCTTTGTAGTGCTATGTACCCAATATATAGCATAATGCTTTGCACAAAGTAAGTAATTTTAAAAATGTCTGTTGAATTATATAGTTTACTAGGATTCTGAAATGGAATGGATATTTGATATCATTTGGCCTAAAGCCAGCCTTTTACATATGAAAGACTGAGTACCAGTAACCAAAGTGACTTCCTGAAGGTCACTTATGTAGTAAGTAGAGGGTCACTCATAGAATCGTAAAATTATGAAACTAGAAGGGAACATAGAAGTCATTTATTCTAATCTCATAACTGATGGAGGCCATCCTATATAATCTCTTTTCAAATTATTATCCAGATTTTCTTGGATATCCCCTAGACCAGGTGTGGGGAACTATCGGCCTTGAGGCCACATGTGGCCCTCTAGGTCCTCAATTGCATTCCTTTGACTGAATCCAAACTTCATAGAACAAATCCCCTTATTAAAAGAATTTGTTCTGTACAACTTGAACTCAGTCAAAGGGCCTCATCCAAGCACCTAGAAGGCCACATGTGACTTCCAGGCCACAGGGTCCCCAACCCTGCAAAAACAGAAATCATATCCTCAAGGGAAACACCTTCTTAATGGGTAACACTTCAGAGGGTTTTAGATAGCTCCAATTATTAGGAAGTTTTTCCATACAGAGACATCAATTACACCTCTTGTAATGCCCACTGTTCCTGCCTATATTTCTTCATTCTGGAACCACATGGAATGAATATGTCTAACCCATTTTCCATATAACAGCCCTTCAGAATTTGAAGATACAGTTATCACCCTAAACATGTCCTCAAATCATTCTTCATTGAATGTGGTCTTGAACCATCTTGCACTCCACATGGTACCCTCTTTTGAACAATTTTAGGCTTGTTAAATTCCCTTTAAAACATGTAATAGAGAGCTTGAGACAAATCTCCAGATATAGTGTCACCAAAACATTACAATGAGAATGACATCTCTTTTGTTCTGAACTATATATTTGTATTAATGCACAGGGGTAGAACAAGGATCAATCACTCACTCAGTCAATAAGAATATATTAAGTATTTCCTATGTGCCAGGCATTAAGGCATTATGCTAAATTCTAGGGAAATAGACAAATTGTCCCTTAAAAAGCTTATATTTAGGGGGACAGAGCCAAGGTTGCCATGTGAAAACAGTGTCTTACCAGAGCTCTCTCACAAACTCTGTCAGATACCTATAAAAAAGTGAATCTTAGCAGATTTGAAAGGGTTAGAAGCTGCTAGCAGTCTGAGTGGTGCAAATTGCCAAGCCAGGAGAGTCTGAAAGGTCAACGGGAGAGATCTGTAGGCTGGGAGAGTGTTCAGCGTGCAGAGCTGCACCAGAGAGCACCAAAGGGAAGCAGCTGGGGAAACGAGCCAGTGATCCAGGTTGGGAGAAGGTGGATGCAGAAACTGACAGAGATCCCCAGGCCTCATAACACAAGATGGGTGTCTGTAGAAGCAACAAGAGGTAGCAGCACAATGCCACTGGCCATGAGACATCAACTCCTGAGATTGCAACCCAAAGGTTTGAAACGCATCTTCTTGAACTTCTGGGAGACCTAATGGCTGGTAAACAGCTCTAATCCCTCCCCCCTACCCAGAGAATTCCTCGGGGAAAGAATGCTGAAGTAGAGGAGACAGAAGTGGGGCTTCAGTGATCTAGCAATGGGAGTATCTGAGTCCCAGAGAGGCAGAGCCAGCAGGGGTCAAAACCAGGAGACCAGACATACCTTTGCACAGGGGAAGTGGCACACACCAGCATAGACAACAAACAGCTGAAACCATTGCTGAAGAGCAACAGTGCTGGAGAGCAGCCCCAGGGGAAAAGGAGACTTCAGGCAGCCAGACTCCTTCCCCATACCTCAGGAAACTGAAGGCTATAATACACAAAGCCAGTAACAAGACTCACAATCCCCAGAACAAGAAACCTGGGACAGAGAGCCCTGAGCCCCAAAAGCAGAAATCCACTGTGAAGACAGGAAAAAGCTAACCAACATGACGAACACGAAAAAAACTGAGGACCATTGATTCTTTTTATGGAGACAGGCATGATCAAAATACCAATTTGGAAGAGGATAGCATTGACACTATGCCCACATCTGATACCTCAAAAAGGAATGTGAACTGGTCTCAAGCCCAAAAAACATTACTGGAAGAGCTAAAGGAGGATTTTAAAAACCAAATTAGGGAGGTAACAGAAAAAATGGAAAAAATGGAAAAAATTGATGAAATCAAGTCCTTAAAAAATAAGACTCAAGAAATGGCTATGGGGATTCAGAATCTAGATAGAGAAAATGATACCCTGAGAGGTAAAATCAACCAATAGGAAAAGAAGACTCAAAAGCAAAATGAAAACAACTCATTAAAAAATTAGAATTGAGCAAGTGGAAGCTAATGACTCTATGAGGCATCAAGAAGTAGTAAAACAAAATGTAAAGAATGAGAAAATGGAAGAAAATGTGAAATATATGATTGGAAAATAGATCCAGGAGAGACAATTTAAGAATTATTGGTCTACCGCAAATCCACAATGAAAAAAAGATCCTTGACAGTATCTTTGAAGAAATTATCAAAGATAACTGCACAGAGGTCCTAGAACCAGAGGGTAAAATAGTCACTGAAAGAATTCACCGATCACCCCCCTGGAAGAGATCCCAAATTGAAAACCCCAAGAAATATTATAGCCAAATTTCAGAATTACAAAGTCAAGGAGAAAATACTGCAAGCAGCCAAAAAGAAACAATTCAAATATCGTGGAACTCTAGTCACAATCACATAGGATCTTTTGGCTTCTACATTAAATGACAGGAGAAATCGGAATATGATATTCCAAAGGGCAAAGGAGCTGGGACTACAACCAAGGATCAATTACCCAGCAAAATTGAGCATAATTTTTCAGGCAAGGAGATGGACATTCAACAAAATAAGGGAATTCCAGACCTTCTTGATGAAAAGGCCAGAACTCGATGGAAAATTTGATCTTCAAATACAAAACTGAAGAGAGATATAAAAAGGTAAACGGGGAAAAACCATCACAAAAATTATTAATCAATAAGGGCAAATTATTTACATCTTATACAGGATTATATTATCTTATGTATGTTACATATATGTATATGTCAATCTTGAGAATAGTACAGCTATTATGACAATTGAAAGGGATACACATAGACTATGGATGTCTGTATAAAATAACTGATATAAAGATATAAACATAATTAAGAGACGTAAAGGGAGGGTTCTGGGAGAAGGGGTAAGGAGCTAGTAGAAAAGGGTAAATTACACCAAATGAAGGTGCACAAAAACACATTATAGTAGAGGGAAAGAAGGGAGGGAGAAGAGCAATATTTGAGTTTTACTCTCATTGGATCTGGTTCAAGAAGGGAATAACATACCCTGATAAGTATAGAAATCTAACTTGTCCTATAAGCACTAGGAGATGAAAGGGGGAAAAAAGGGAGGGGGGTGGTTAGAAGGGAGGGAAGAAGTAGCAAGTGGAAAACAGTAAGATAAGGGAAGGGAATCAAGAGGGAGGGTAAACTGAGGAAGGTGGTGGTCAAAAGCAAAACTTTCTTGAGGAGTGGAAGGGGAAAGGGAGAAATAAAAGCATAAACAGGAAGGAAATAGGATGGAGAAAAAGACACAGATAGTAATCATAACTGTGAATGTGAATGGGATGAACTCTCCCATAAAACAGAGGTGGATAGCAGAATGGATTAAAAACCATAATCCTACAATGTGCTGTTTACAAGAAACACATTTGAAACAGGGGGATACACACAGGCTGGAGTAAAAGGCTGGAGTGAAATATATTGCACTTCAGCTAAAGTAAAAAAAGCAGGTGTAGCAAACCTAATCTCAGACAAAGCAAAAGTAAAGATAGATTTAATTAAAAGAGATAAGGAAGGACAATACATCCTGCTAAAAGGCACCATAAACAATGAAGCAATATCATTGTTTAACATATATGCACCAAGTACTATGGCAAGCAAATTCTTAGAGGAGAGGTTAAGGGAGTTACAGGAAGAAATAGACAGCAAAACTATAATAATGGGAGACTTCAACGTGCCCTCTCTGGACTTGACAAATCTAACCTCAAAATAAATAAGAAAGAAGTTAAGGAGGTGAACAGAATTTTAGAAGAGGCAGATATGATAGACCTGTGGAGAAAACTGAATGGGGATAAAAAGGACTATGCTTTCTTCTCAGTGGTACATGGCACTTACTCAAAAATTGACCATGTACTAGGGCATAAAAACCTCACAATCCAGTGCAGAAAGGCAGAAGTAGACAAAACATCCTTTTCAGATCATGTTGTAATAAAAATTATTTGTAATAAAGAACCATGGACAAATAAGCTAAAAATTAATTGGAAACTAAATAATCTAATTCTAAAGAATGAGTGGGCAAAAGAACAAATAATAGAAACTATTAATAACTTCATTCAAGAGAATGACAATAATGAGACAACATACCAAAACTTATGGGATGCAGCAAAAGCAGTTCTCAGGAAAAGTTTTATATCTCTAAATGCTTACACGAATAAAATAGAGAAAAAAGGAGATCAATGAATTGGGTATGTGAGTGAAAAAGCTAGAAAAAAAACAAATTGGAAATCCCCAATTAAATACCGAATTAGAAATATTGAAAATCAAAGGAGAGGTTAATAAAATTGAAACCAAGAGAACTATTGAATTAATAAATAAAACAAAGAGCTGGTTTTATGAAAAAACCAATAAAATTGGTAAACCTTTGGTCAATTTGATTAAAAAAAGAAAGAAGAAAATCAAATTACCAGTAACAAAAATGAAAAGGGTGAATTCACCTCTAATGAAGAGGAAATCAAAACAATAATTAGGAATTATTTTGCCCAATTGTATGCCCATAAATTTGACAACCTTAGGGATATGGATGAATATCTACAAAAATATCAATTGCTCAGGTTAACAGAAGAGGAAGTAAAATTCCTAAATAATGCAGTCTCAGAAAAAGAAATTGAGCAAGCCATTAATGAACACCCTAGGAAAAAATCTCCAGGGCCAGATGTTTTTACATGTGAATTTTATCAAATATTTAAAGAACAATTAATTCCTATACTTTATAGACTATTTGGGAAAACAGGGGAAGAAGGAGTCCTACCAAATTTTGCTTATGACACAAATATGGTACTAATACCCAAACCAGGAAGAGTCAAAACAGAGAAAGAAAATTATAGACCAATATCCCTAATGAAAATTGATGCCAAAATTTTAAATAAAATATTAGCAAAAAGATTGCAGGAACTTCTCAAGAAAATAATACACTATGACCAAGTAGGATTTATTCCAGGAATGCAAGGCTGTTTCAATATTAGGAAAACTGTCAACATAGTTGATCATATCAACAACAAAACTAGCAGAAACCATATGATCATCTCAATAGATGCAGAAAAAGCCTTTGACAAAATACAACACCCATTCCTATTAAAAACACTAGAAAGCATAGGAACAAATGGAGCCTTCCTTAAAATTATAAAGAACATCTACCTAAAACCATCAACAAGCATTATTTGTAATGAGGATAATCTAGATGCATTCCCAATAAGATTAGGGGTGAAACAAGGACATCCATTATCACCCCTACTATTCAATTTGGTACTAGAAATGTTAGCTATAGCAATAAGAGAAGAAAAAGAAGTTGAAGGAATTAGAATAGGCAAAGAGGAAACTAAATTATCACTTTTGCGGATGATATTATGATTTACTTAGAGAATCCTAGAGAATCAAGTGAAAAACCACTTGAAACAATAAACAACTTTATCAGAGTTGCAGGATATAAAATAAACCCACATAAATCCTCGGCATTCCTATACATCACTAACAAAGCCCAACAGCAAGAGATAGAAAGAGAAATTCCATTCACAATTACTGTAGACACTATAAAATATTTGGGAGTCTATTTGCCAAGACAAACCCAGGGCCTATATGAACATAATTATGAAACACTTTTCATGCAAATAAAGTCAGATCTAAATAAAAGGAAAAATATCAGTTGCTCATGGTTAGGCCGAGCTAATATAATAAAAATGACAATTTTATCTAAATTAATCGAACTACCAAAAATTATTTTACAGAGCTGGATAAAATAATAACAAAATTCATCTGGAAGAACAAGAGGTCTAGAATGTCTAGGGTGTTAATGAAAAAAAAATGCTAGGGAAGGTGGCCTAGCCATACCAGATATTAAACTGTACTATAAAGCAGCAGTCATCAAAACTACCTGGTACTGGCTAAGAAACAGAGTTGTCGATCAGTGCAGTAGGATAGGTACACAAGATGCAGAATTCAACGACAATAGCTATCTACTCTTTGATAAACCCAAAGAATCCAGTTTCTGGGCTAATAATTCACTATTTCACAAAAACTGCTGGGAAAATTGGAAAATGGTAGGGCAGAAACTGGGCATAGACCAATATCTTACACCATGTACAAAAATAAAGTTCAAATGGGTTCGTGATTTAGGAATAAAGGCTGATACTATAAGCAATTTGGGAAAGCAAGGAATGGTTTACCTATCAGATTTATGGAAAAGAAAAGAATTCATGACACAACAAGAGATAGAGAGCATTACAAAATGCAAAATGGATAATTTTGATTATGTTAAATTGAAATGTTTTGTATAAAAATGCCAATGCAAAAAGATTGGGAAGGAAGCAGAAAATTGGGAGAAAATATTTACAACCAATGTCTCTGATAAAGGCCTCATCTCTAAAATATACAGGGAACTGAGCCAAATTTATAGGAATACAAGTCATTCCCCAATTGAGAAATGGTCTCAGGATATGAACAGGCAGTTTTCAGAGGAAGAAATTAAAGATATCTATAGGCATATGAAAAAATGCTTGAAGTCACTACTGATTAGAGAAATGCAAATCAAAACAACTCTCAGGTACCCCATCTCTCCTGTCAGATTGGCTAAAATGACAAAACAGGAAAATGATAAATGCTGGAGAAGATGTGGGAAAATTGGAACACTGTTACATAGCTGGTGGAGTTGTGAACTGATCCAGCCATTCTGGATAGCAATTTGGAACTATGCCCAAAGGGGTATAAAAACGTTCATACCCTTTGAGCCATCAATACCACTTCTAGGGTTGTATCCCAAAGAGATCACACAAGTGGGAAAAGGACCCATATGTATAAAAATATTTGTAGTGGCTTTTTTTGTAGTAGCAAAATATTGGAAATCAAGGGGATGCCCATCAATTTGGGAATGGCTGAACAAGTTGTAGTATATGAAGGTAATGGAATATTATTGTGCTATAAGAAATGAGGATGATACGGACTTCATAATAACCTGGAACAACCTACATGATATAATGCTGAGCGAGTGGAGCAGAACCAGGAGAACATTATACACAACCACAGATATATGGATTCTATAATGACTAACCCTGATAGATTTTGCTCTTCTCAGCAATACAAGGTGCAAAGACAAGTCCAAAGGACTCATGATGGAGAATGCTATCTACATCCAGAGAAAGAACTATGAAGTTTGAATGCAGATTGAGGCACACCTTATGCTAGCCTTTTTATTTTCCCTTTGTTTTTTTTCTTTTGTTTTTGGGGTTTTTTTTTGGTTCTATTTCTTCTTTCTCATGATTCATTCCATTGGTCATAATTCTTCTTTACAACTTGACTATTGTGTAAATAAGTTCAACGTGAAGTTATATGTAGAAGATAATTTAGATTCCATGCTGCCTTGGAGAGGAGGGGGCGAAGAAAATCTGGAACTCAAAATTATGTAGAACTGAGTATTGTAAACTAAAAATTAAAAAAATCTCAAAAAAGCTTTTATTTAATGGAAAAACTCACTGTCTCACTGTCTCTCCCTCTGTTTCTCTCTGCCACTCTCAATATAGATAGATGGATAGGTAGATTTAGATATAGATGTAGATATATATAAATATATCTATCTATAGCTACATAAAACACATTTTATGTGTTATATATACATATAGTATATGTTATATACATACATATATAGTTGGTTAGTTGTTGTCCTTCATTCTCTAAGAGGACCAAAATGACATCACTATGCTAGAGTCAAGTTTCAATGTGTCCAACAGTAGCTAATCAGACCAACATGAGCTCAGAAACCTCTACCACAGGTTGGGCACAAATAGTCCATGTGAACATTTAGGGTGGATATTCTAAATTTGCGTATCCTGCATTTCCTCTGAGCTGTTTCAATTCTGCTTTCCTCACAAAGCACAGCATCTTCTCTGATGTGGGCGTGCTATGCTGAGTGGTCCTGTGCCAGTGTCTCCCATGTCATGCAATCAATTCCAAAGTTCTTGAGAGAGACCTTTAGAGTGTCCTGTATTTCTTCTTTTGACCACTATGTTAATGCTTTCCATGTGAGTTCTCCATAAAATAGTCAATGGGAAGCATACTTTTGCATTGGAACAAGGTGTCCAGTCTATCAGAGTTGTGCTCTCCAAAGCAGAGTTTGAATGCTCAGCAGTTTGGTTAGATTAAGGACCTCAGTGTCTGGTACCTTATCCTGCCAGGTGATCTTCAGAATCTTCCTAAGACAATTCAAATGGAAGCAATTCCATTTCCTGGCATGGTGCTGGTAGAATGTCCAGGTTTCACAGGCACGCAACAATGAGGTCAGCACCATGGCTCTGTAGACCTTCAGTTTGGTAGTCAGTCTAATACCTCTTCTCTCCCATACTTTCCTTCAGAGCCTTCCAAGCACTGAGCTCACTCTGACAATGTATGCATCAACCTCATTATGAAAGTGTACATTCCTGGAAAGTACACTACCAAGGTAAGTGAACTTATCCATGGCATTCAAAACTTCTCCATTTGCTGTAGCTGATGTTTCCATTTATGGATGGTGTGGTGGTGGCTGATGGAGCACCTGTGTTTTCTTGGTGTTAATTGTTAGGCCAAAATTAGCACAAGCCTTAGAGAATCGATCCATACTTTGTTGCATCTCAGTTTCAGAGGCTGCATTGAATGCACAATCATCTGCAAACAGAAAATCATGTACCAACATTCCCTCCACTCTAGTCTTGGCTTGTAACTTTTTAAAGTTGAAATTTTTACTATCAGTGTGGTAGCTGACCTTGATGCTGTGTTCATCGTCACTGAAAGCATTTGACAACAGCTGAAAACATCATGCTGACAAGCATGGGAGAGAGCACGCAGCCTTGTTTCACTCCATTGGTGACAAGGAAGGCACAAGAGCATTGTTCATTATCTAGAACTCGGGCAAGCATTTTGTCATGAAATTGACGCACAATGCTGATGAATTCCTCCAGACAACCAAATTTTGACATAATTTTCCATAAGCCCTCATGACTAACAGTAGCAAAGGCCTTGGTCAGATCTACTTGTGCACAGACCTGGTATTTCTTCTGGAGTTGTTGGGCAGTAAACACCATATCAATTGTTCTTCGGCCCTTTCTGAAGCCACACTGGCTGTCAGGTAGGTAATCATCTTCCAGGTGAAGGATCAGACTATTAAGGCGAATTCTGGCAAGAATCTTGCCAGCAATGACTAAGAGAGAGACACCCTGGTGATTGTCACAGGACAATCTATTTTCTTTACCTTTATAGAGATGGACAATGCAGGCATACTTGAACTCCTGGGGAATAACCTCCTCTTGCCATATAACCTGGAATATTTCAATCAACTTTTTTATGAGCAATGGACCCCCTACCTTGTAAATCACCAACATACATATATACACATATACATGCACATATATACATATACACACACACAGAGAAATAAAAAGACAAAGAAAGAGGGAGATTTCAGAAGGAGTTCCATAGCATTTGGCATGATTATTAAAATCATCCTATAAGAGGTGGTGGTGGTGAGCTAGATGACACAGTGGACAGAGTGCTAGGCCTAGAGTCAAGAAGAGTCATTTTCCTGCATTCAAATCCAGCCTCAGAAATTTACTAGCTGTGTGACCCTGGCAAATCACTTAATCGTGTTCGCCTCAGTTTCTCCATCTATAAAATGAGCTGCAGAAGGACACAAACCACTCCAGTATCTTTGCCAAGAAAACCCCAAATAGGGTCATAGAGAGTCAGACACAACTGAAAATTGCTTGAACAGTAAAATAAGAGGCAGTAATCAGGTTAAGTTTTTAAACTGTAACTTAAAGGAAATGTTAGAGTCCTAGAGGCAGAGGTAAAAGGAGTACACATGCAAAGCAGGAAGAAGAAGCAGTGTAAAGGCACAGAGATAGGAGACAAAGTGTCTTGTTTGCAGAACAGCAAATAGGCCATCGATGTCTAGGATGAGTAGGGCAATAATGCATAAGATGACAGGAAAGGAAGGAAGAAGCCAGGTTGTACAGAGACTTGTCTTCCAAAGAGAGGGACATATATTTGTTCTTAGAGACAATAGGGAGCCACTGTGGTATGTTGATCAAATCAGAACTGGCAACTATTTGGAAGTTGAATTGAAGTGGAGGGACAGGTTAAGGCAGGGAGACCCAAAAGGAATATGTGTCTATAGACATTCGCAGGCAAAAATATAAAGTTTAGTGTTTTAGTTGACTAAATATGCATTAAAAGTGACTCAGAATGAGTTAAAAGTGTGACATAGTAAACTAAAAAGTTAAGAAAAGTTGCATTATACTAATCAAATTGTACATAAACAAGAAGGGTGCTAATCTTTTGGATCAGAGCACATTAATATTATTATTAGTCTGGGTGCAGTACTTTAAGACTCCTAGATGAAGACAATCTGAATGAAGAGGAAATTTTAAGCCACAACGTTTAAAGATTGGTGGAAGAAAATTGGTATGTTTAGACAAAAGAAGACAGATGCCTAGGGAAAAGAAAAGCTTTCTTCACGTATCTGAAAGACTGAGAGTTGGCTATCTTATCCTGGATAGCTGCAAAAGGGAAAAATAAGAGCAATTAGGAGAATGATAGGGAGAGAAAACACCCATTGTCTAGGCTAGGATATGCAGTTGGATGGATAATCCATCCACTGATTATCTATATCTACATGTATATGTCTATTTATCTATTGCTATAGCTATATGTACATATCTATGTAGATTTACACATAAATCTATGTGTGTGCAGATATGTACACATAGATGTGTATCAGTATATATATGTATGTGTATGCATATACATATATACACACATGTGCACATATATATTCATAAACCCATGTTTTGTTGTTGTTCAGTACATGTCTATCTATAGATATAAATTTATACATATATCTATAGGTATATGCATAGATTATAATATATGTATGTATGTATGTGTGTATATGTGTATACATACATGTGTATACACATATATACATTCACATACATACGTTGTTGTTCAGTTACTTCAGTTGTGTCTGACTCTTTGTAACCCTATTTGAGTTTTTCTTGGCAAATATACTGAGTGGTTTGCCATTTCTTTCTGCAGCTCAGTTTACAGATGAGGAAACTGAGGTGTAAAAGGTTAAGTGACACACCCAGATTCTTGCAGCTAATAAATGTCTGAGGCTGGATTTGAACTTGGGTCTTCCTGACTCTAAGCCCAGCACTCTATCTACTGCACCACCTAGCTGACACACACATATACACACATATACATACACACATATACATATATGTATATATATATATGTCTGTGTGTATACATATATTTATGCATACAACACATGAATATGCATGTAATGTCTAAGACAGACATTACAAATTTATATTGACCTTGTATCAGAACTGAACAGGAAAAGGAGAGTAGGCTGGATAGCCTTTGGAAAATGGCACATTTTAATGACCTTGTTATATTTCATGAAACAAAGTTCTTCTTTTTAAAATCATTATTTTGCTAGTTATTTTCTACAGATAAAACTATGGACTATTGCAGTCAAAAAGAATTGAAACCAATTAACCAAAGGACAATGAAGACATGCATGGTTAGAATGATCAGAAAGTAATGAATTACATGGGAAAATTTGTTGGAAAAAAGGATGTCATGGAAATATATATTAGAAAAAAAAGATGACTTGTTCATGTAGTAAGAGTGAGGCATATTTGATGGCCAATTCATGTACTCCTTCACTATCCATATAATGTAATCAGAAAAAGGCAACCAGCATGTTGGGTGCATCACATAAGGTGGATTTATAGAAGGACATGAACAACACTCACATAGTATAGGCAAGCATAGATGGGTAAAAATCATCATTGTTGAGTTGCTACCCACATCGATGCAGTTACAAGTAGAATATAAAAATAGCTTTCTAAAAATTAAAGATGTACAATAATAGAATGGTCTGCCTGTTAGTCAGAGAGCCTCTCATCACTAAAACAGAGGCTGGATCACCACATGCCAAATAAGTTATGGAAGGGATTTCTGCACTCAATAAGGGAATGGGTGATATGATATATCTCTTAGGAGACTTTCAACTCTAAACTATGACAAATGTCTTATACGAAGAGCTTTCAATTCATGTTTTAGTGCCTACTATATACTTTAATAACAGCATACTTAATAATATTTATCATTTGAGGAGCAGAGATTAACCTCCACTGTAGACATATTCAATAATGCAACATGGCTGCCAACCAAGTTAATCTCACTTATATTTTTTTTAGAAGGGGAGAAGGCAGGGCAATTGGGGTGAAGTGACTTGCCCAAAGTCACACAGCTAGTAAGTGTATCAAGCATCTGAGGCCAGATTTGAAGTCAGGTCCTCCTGATTCCAGGGCCAGTGCTCTACTCACTGCGCCACCTAGCTGCCCCAAGTTAATCTCATTTAGGTAAATAATTACAGTACATTTAGGTAAATAATTACAATCTTTCTCTTTTTGATGAAATCATATTACTACAGCTAGTTGGAACAATTGGTAAAGCAGGGAACCTGCAGTCAGGACAATCTGAGCTTGAATATTGACTCAAACATTTATTATCTGTGTGACTCTGGGAAAGTCACTTAACCTCTGTATGCCTCAGTTTCCTCATCTACAAAATGGGGATAATGACAGTATCTATCTCCCAGAGTTGTTGTGAGGATAAAAATGTGGTATTTTAAAGCACTTTGAAAATATTAAAATATTATAATAATGTTGGCTATTTTATAGTAATGATTACAACTATAATGCTATAATGCTTATTATTGTTGTTGCTTTAAGATATACAGAATCTGTTAGTGACAGATCTTAATTTTTCTCAGTCTCAATTTCTTTATCTCTAAAAGTAAGGGGTTAGACTTGATGGCCCTCGAGGTTCCTTATAATTTTATAATCCAGTTCATCCTCCAATTAAGGTACTTTGTCCACCAAGAGAGTGATAGCATCGTTATACTCATCCTTCGCTGTGGTTTGATTGCTCTGCATTCATGTGTTGCCTGGTTTGCTTGTGCTGGCTCAGATCTCTCTGCTTCTGTATTCCTATTTTGTCACCTAGTTACTGCCTTGCAATGTTTTCCCTGAAGAACTCTAGGTCACCTGTGTTTTTTTCTTCTACTAGTTGAGTACATAGGATTTTTTTAAAGCATCATCTTAAATTTTTTATATACTTCACAGTAACTAATGTATATATTTAGAAGTACAATGTTAATATTTTATGGCCTACAAGAGCACTGCTAAACTTTGAATTAAATCTAGATGTTTGTAGAAATACTCTGCCGTTGAATTGAAGATGTATGTGCCCTCAAAAAAATAATTCTTTACACGGAACAGTCTATAAATCACTGTGATGTCTACATTACCTGGGCATTTCAAAACCCTAACTTACACATCTTGTTCAGAACTTTCACTCTCCATTCATCACCTAACTATTCAATTTGCTCTGTCAAATTATGCCTATGATATATTCTCCTTGAGGAATTAAGCAAGGGTATTGGGAGGCTCTTTAAAGGACTCTTATGAATCACTGAGTTAGAAAACCATGTGAAGATCTAATAAGTACATTAACAAAAGACCTATGTTCATTCCAGTTGATACATAACAAATCCATTGTGACTTCTGGTTTCTAATCAAGTTAGCCTCATGGAAAAATTTGGTGCTATGTGCCATCATGAACAGTGATCTTTCATTTGTCCAAACTCAGGGATGCTGCATTTCCCTAGGTCATTCAACCTGATTGGTTGTAGGAGGAGGGAACAGAATTAGTTTGGGGACAATATAGGAGAGAGATACTTGTCCAGTTTCTATAATACATTTTGGCATCCTGACAAGGCAAAGACATAGTATCTTAGGATCACAGATCTAGAGAGAGACAGAAGGGCCCTTAGAGGCCATCCAATATGATCTCCTCATTTTATAGCTGGGGAAATTGAGATTCAGGAAAGGGAAGTCAATTTCCCAACTTCCCACAGGAAATTAGCTTCAGAAGTGGGGTTTGAACCAAGAGCCAGAGATTCCAAAACCAAAAATCTTTTCCTTAGTCCAGTCCATGGAGAAGAGATCAGGTTGAGCTGCACCAAACAAAGAATTACTTGCAGGGTAGGGCTAGTAAATAGAAATGTATATTGTAAAGACTCTGGTGTTCTATATTTGAGGACTGAAGAAAGAGAAATCATATCCTTCGCATAGCTGGGTGGCCTTAAGGCAAGTCACTTAATTTATCTGGATCTTTTGTATAAAACGAAGAGGTTAGGTCAAATGACATCCAAATTTTCTTCCAGTTACAGAGAAGGCTTTTATAACCTGAAGTTCCTGAACTTCTAAGAGGGAGTTGTGTGAACTTGGAAGGGAAGAATAATTACAACTTTATTTTCTCTAGTTTCTGACTGAAACTTAGGCAGGAGAGATCTGGGTTTAAATCCAACCTCGAACTTAGACCATGGACAAGTCTCTAAAAGCCTCATTTTTTAAATCTGTGGAATGGTTGTAATTGTGTCTTGCTACTTACCTTATAACATTATTGTAAGGATCAGATGAGACAATTTATGTAAATTGCCTTGCAAATTTCAAAGCACTATAAATTTCAGGAACTATTCTTAGGTAACATTTAGAAATTTAGGGTAAATAAAGCATCAGCTTTATTTAGCAGCTCAAAACTGCTACTACAGAAATTCATGATCTAGATTTAGCTGATAAAGAAATGGATGATACAGTAAGCAAGCTAAACCCCATGGTATCACATGTGCTTTAGTTCAATATCATTCTTTTTCATAGAGAAAATGGAAGAAAAATGGAACCTCAGTAAATAAAATTTCTACTTCTTAACATTGAATCATCTACCCCAAACAGTGAACCTTGTCCTTCCCCATTCATTCTCTTGACCTAAATGGATCTTTATGTCAGTCTTAGCATAACAAGTCTTCTTTTAATCTATGTTTCAGTGTCCCTAATACTATTCACATACTTCTGTGACACTCTCTTATACTTGTTTATATGTCCTTGTTTTGACCATTCGTCTGTACTCCTTAAATCACAGTGCACTAGGGAATCCTCAAAGCCTATTTTTTTTACCATAGTAATTTGCGATTGCACTCAGAATTTTGTTTTGGAAGCCTTCCTATCCCAATTGATTGTTCTTCCTTTTGAGAATATCTGCCAATGGGGTTTTGCGTGTAATTTATCAGTACTTTTTTTGAAATCTACTTTGCTAAATTTAGTGTGCTTATTTAACTATGGATGATATTTCCTTATTTGGCTCTTATGACATGGTTCCTTTACTAACCACTTTCCCCTTGTAATGCAACTAAATTCAGAGTAGGTATTCCTGTCATCCTTTGATCTCCCTTTTAACAAGTAACATTTTCAGTAAAGCAATTCAAGAATTTATCCAATGTTATGTTTCTAACATTTGAAATCTCTTTCTGTCTTTGTAGTATTAAGAGAATACGATTTAGTATATTGTCTTTAGTATAGTGGTTGGACACTTCATGGAGAATTTATAGGAAGACATGGATGCAAGTCCCACAGGATGAGTGAGCATCATGGATCCCAATATCTATTATTAGAAAAAATACCAATTTCAGTGAGTTCACAAAGGCTTTGGAATATGTTTTTAGCAGATAAAATGCTCAGCAGGTTTAGATACATGAAGCCTACCATCATTATTACATGCTAATTATTTTTGCTGCTTGCATTAGGAAAGCATAGACACATGCTTTATCAGGGAGGCCAATATATTCTCATATGACACTTGTTTCTGTTTCCTTCCATCTTCATATCAAATACTATCAATCATGTTTTATCCTTCAAAAATCTATTCAACTGAATATATTTCTAGAATATGAATTCTACATTACTGTCCTCTTTGAACAGATTCTACTGTTGTTCTTGTTGTATTTTGTTTTTTTTTTTTTTTACCACAAAGAACATCTATACATCGCCACATTCCAATTAGTCTCTTAAAAGCAGCCATGTATGATGGAAAGAGCACTAAGTCAGAAGGCTTAAATTTATGTCTTAGCTCTAGAACTTTCCAACTGTATGATTTGAGGCAAATTATTTCATTGTCTAAACCTGGGTTTCTTTATTCAAAAAATAGGAATTATAATATAACACTTGTCCCACTTATCTCACAGGATTGGTAACATATTTTATAAATCATAAAATGCTATATGAAAATGGGCTGTGACATATTATAAGTCCTCTACTACTTCACTAAGCCTTGATTAAACCCATGAAATAATATGTACCTCCTTTTATTAAGATTTCTGTTTCATTTTATTTATAACATGTGCTTTACTATATAGGAAAAAAGGGCCATAAATGTTGTCTTCTACTTTCTTCATTCATATTTTCACCTGTAATTCAGCATGCTCCATCTCCACTGTTATTCTAAGTTTTGTATCATAGCTGATATCTTATATAACGTAAAGTTTCATCACTTTATCTCAAAAGGCTTTCTTCCTCTCCACTTTAAAATTTCATGTTTAAACTTCCTTGATCTTCCCTAATATTCTTCCAAGACTGTTAATTAATGAGCATATGCATATGTTTGTGTATGTGTGTATTTTTGTGTGTATCTATACATACATGTGTATTAGTGTCTTAAGGCAGGCAAATAATTTATTTGCTTTTAAATAGAATTTATTTCACTATTAAAGTGATTTATTTGATACTTGGGCAGGAAGTCCAAAAGATAGTTACATAGTATAAATATAAATTTGATATATGAAAGTAAAGTTTTACAATTTTAATTTAAAATCACTTAAATAGATTTAAAATAAATTTATTTTGCTGACCTGTATTAAATGTTTTCTCTGCTAAAAAGTCTACAAATAAAGACTATAGTACAATAGACTAAAATGTTTTGTATTTATTAACATTATAATTATCTCTACACTCTATGTGCCTAAGCGACCTACAATACATTCAAATTTATTTTCATGATTGTAAGTGATTTTTGAGAAATTATAGAGAATGAAAGAGATTTCATGGGGCCAGAGAAAGAAAAAAAATCTCCTGATTATCAGAATGGGGCGGTGAGAATTCCTCAAAATTTGCTAGTCAATTTAATATTGACCTCTGACAAAATTCTAGAATGGTTATTAAACATGTAGTTTGAGGATACTTAATAAACAGCTATGATCACTATGACCCAACAAGGCTTAACTAAGAATAAAAAATTCCAGATCAATAGAATTTCTTTCACTACTGAATTTATTAGTCTATTGTAGACCTATCTGCAATATTAAGTTCCAATATAAGCTCATTAAGAACAAATTGTTTAATCCAATTTTATTTTTATTTTAATTTTTTCCAAATTATTTATTTATTTTCAGTTTTCAATATTCACTTCGATAAATTTTAAATTTTCTCCCCCTCCTTCTCCCCACCCTCCACAAGATGTCATGCAATCCAATATAGGCTCTGCAATGCATTGCTATTAAACACATTTTCATATTAGTCATGTAGCATAGAAGAATAATAACAAATGGGAGAAACCATGAGGAAGAAGACAAAACCAAAAAAAAAAGAGAAAATAGTCTGCTTCATTCTGCATTCCAACTCCATAGTTCTTTCTCTGGATGTGGATGGCATTTTCCATCATGTGTCCTTTGAAAAAGTTTTATGTCCTTGCATTGCTGAGAAGGGCTAAGTTTGTCAAAATTCATCCTTACACACTGTGGCTTTTGCTGTATACAATGTTCTCCTGGTCCTGCTCAGCTCATTCAGCATCAGTCCATGTAAATCTTTCCAGGTTTTCCTGAAGTCTGCCTGTTCATCATTTCTTATAGCACAACAGTATTCCATTACATTCATATACCACAACTTGTTCAGCCATTCCCCAACTTATGGGCATCCCCTCCATTTCCAGTTCTTGGCCACCAGAAAAAGAACTGCTATAAATATTTTTGTACATGTGGGTCCTTTTCCCATTTTTATGATCTCTTTGGGATACAGCTCTACAAGCAGCATTGCTGGGTCAAAAGGTATGCATATTTTATAGCCCTTTGGACATAGCTCCAAATTGCTCTCCAGAATGTTTGCATCAGCTCACAGCCCCACAAACAATGAATTAGTGTTCCAACTTTCCCATATCTTCTCCAACATTTGTCATTTTCCTGTTTTGTCATGTTAGCCAATCTGATAGGTACGCTGTGGTACCTCAGAGTTGTTTTGATTTGCATCTCTCTAATCAATAGTGATTTAGGGCATTTTTTTCATATGACTATAGATAACTAATTTCTTCCTCTGAAAATTGCCTGTTTATATCCTTTGAACATTTATCAATTGGGGAATGACTTGTATTCTTGTAAATTTGACTTAGTTCTCTATATATAGAAATAAGGCCTTTATCAGAGATCCTAGTTGTAAAAATTATTTCCCAGTTTTCTACTTCCTTTCTAATCTTGGTTACATTGGCTTTGTTTATGCAAAAATTGTTCAATTTAATCTAATCAAAATTATCCATTTTGCATTTCATAATGTTCCTTATCTGTTGTTTGGTCACAGATTCCTCCATTCTCCATAAATCTGAGAGATAAACTATTCCTTGGTCCCCTAATTTGTTTATAGTATTAGCTTTTATACTTAGATAGTGTACCTATTTGGACTTGTTCTGGTATATAGTGTCAGATGTTGCTCTATGCCCAGTTTCTGCCATTCCTCTTTCCAGTTTTCCCAGCAGTTTTTGTCAGTGAGTTTTTATCCCAGAACCTGGGTTCTTTGGGTTTGTCAAACAGTAGATTGCTGTAATAATTGACTACTGTATCTTGTGTACCTAACCTATTCCACTGATCTAGCTGCTTTAACATCTGGTATGGCTAGGCTACCTTTGCTAGCATTTCCTTTCATTAATTCCCTTAATATTCTGGACCTTTTGTTCTTCCAGATGAATTTTGAAATGATTTTTTCTAGCTCTATAAAATAAGTTTTTGGTAGTTTGATTGGTATGGCCTGAATAAGTAAATTAATTTAGGTAGAATTGTCATTTTTAATATATTAGCTTGGTCTAACCATGAGCAACTGATGTTTTTCCAGTTATTTAGATCTGACTTTATTTGTGTAAATAGTATTTTGTAATTGTGTTCATATAGTCCCTGGGTTTGTTTTGGCAGGTACACTGCCAAATATTTTATACTGTCTACAGTAACTTTAAATGGAATTTCTCTCCCTCTCTCTTGCTGTTGGCTTTGTTAGTAATATATGTAAAGCAAGATGATTTGTGTGGCTTATTTTATATCCTGCAACTTTGCCTATTCTAATTCCTTCCATTTATTTTTCTTCACTTATTGCTAAAGCTAATGTTTCTAGTACCATATTGAATATCAGTGGTGATAATGGACATCCTTTTTTCGCCACAAATCTTATTGGAAATGGATCTAGCTTATTCTCACCACATATAATGCTTGCTGATGGTTTTAGGTAGATGCTACTTATTTTAAGGAAGGCTCAATTTATTTCTGTGCTCTCCAGTGTTTTCAATAGGAATGGATGTTATATTTTGTTAAAAGCTTTTTCGGCATCTATTGAGATAATCATATGGTTTCTGTTAGTTCTGTTGTTGGTATGATCAATTATGCTGATAGTTTTCCTACCTAATGTTGAACAAGCCCTGCATTCCTGGCATAAATCCTACCTTATCAAAGTGTATTATTCCCATGATAAATTTCTGTAATCTTTTTACTAACATATTTTTAAAAATATTTGAAGCTATATTCATTAGGGAAATTGGTCTATAATTTTCTTTCTCTATATTGCCTCTTCCCAATTTAGGTATCAGTACCACATTTGTATCATAAAAAGAATTTTGTAAAACTCCTTCTTCTCCACTTTTCCCAAATAGTCTATATAATATTGTAATTAATTGTTCTTAGGTGTTTGATAGAATTTGCTTGTAAATACATCTGGCCCTGGAGATTTTTCCCTAAGGCATTCATTGATGGTTTGTTCAATTTCTTTTTCTGAGATGGGGTTAAGTATTTTACTTCCTCTTCTGTTAATCTGAGCAGTTTATATTTTTGTAAATATTCATCCATTTCACTAAGATTGTCAAATTTATGGGCATAAAATTGGGCAAAATAATTCCTAATTATTGTTTTAATTTCCTCTTCATTGGAGGTGAATTCACCCTTTTCATTTTTGCTACTGGTAATTTTGTTTTCTTCTTTCTTCTTTTAATCAAATTGACCAAAGATTTATCAATTTTATTGCTTTTTCATAAAACTAGCTCTTAGTTTTATTTATTAGCTCAATAATTTTCTTAATTTCAATCTTATTAATCTCTCCTTTGGTTTTCAGTATTTCTAATTTGTATTTAATTGGGGATTTTCAATTTGTTCTCTTTCTAGCTTTTTCAATTGCATGCCCAATTCATTGATCTCCCCTTTTTCTATTTTATTCATGTAAGCATTTAGAGATATAAAACTTTCCCTGAAAACCATTTTTGCTGCATCCCATAAGTTTTGGTATGTTGTCTCATTATTTTCATTCTTTTGAATGAAGTTATTGATTGTTTCTATGATTTGTTGTTTGACTCACTCATTCTTTAGGATTAGATTATTCAGTTTCCCCTCCTACTGCCTGTAGGGCAAGTTAGATTGCTGTACTTAACAGAGTATGTTTATTTCCTCCTTGAACCAAATCCAGTGAAGCTCAAACAATGCTCATCTCCCTCCCTTCTCTCTCTCTACTATAATATTTTCTGTGCCTCTACATGTGATGTAATTTACGCTTTTCTGCCCACTCCTTTCCTCTTCTTCCATTACAATACCTTTGCACCCCTTAATTAGGTTTTTTATCATCATATCAGTTAATTTATACCCACACCTTCTGTCTATGTATATCTCTTTTAAATTTCATAACAAATATACAATTCTCAAGATTAACAAGTATCATCATCCCATAGAGGGATGTAAACAGTTTGCCCTTATTGAATAACAAGGTTTTTTTTTTCCTTTTTGTCCTGTTTACCTTTTTATGCCTTTCTTGAGTCTTGTATCTGAAAATCAAATTTTCCACTGAAAACTGCTTTTCATCAGGAAGGTCTGGAAGTCCCTTATTTCATTGAATGTCCATCTCCTTGCCTGAAATATTATGCTCAGTTTCGCTAGGTAGTTAATTTTTGGCTTTAGTCCAAGTTCCTTTGTCTTTTGGAATATCATATTCCAGTCCCTCTGATCTTTTAATGTAGAAGCTGCAAGGTCCTGTGTGATCCTGACTGTAGTTCCATGATATTTTAATTGCTTCTTTCTACATGCTTGCAGTATTTTCTCCTTGACCTGATAATTCTGGAACTTGGCTACAATATTCCTTGGAGTTTTCAATTTTGGATCTCTTTCAGAGATGATCAGTGGATTCTTCCAATGACTAGTTTACCCTCTGGTTCTAGGACCTGAGGGCACTTTTCCTGGATGATTTCTTGGAAGATACTGTCCAGGCTCTTTTTTCATCACGGCTTTCTGATAGACTAGTAATTCTTAGGTTATCTCTTCTGGATCTATTTCCCAGGTCAGTTATTCTTCCAGTGAGATATTGTATGTTTTCTTCTATTTTTTTCATTTTTTAGATTTTTATTTGAGTGATTCTTGATGCTTCATAGAGTTATTAATTTCGAATTGCCCAATTTATTTTTTTAATGAATTGTTTTCTTCAGTTGCCTTTTGTACCTTCCTTTCCATTTGGCCAATTTTACTTTTTAAGAAGTTATTTTCTCCAGTTAGGTTTTGTACCTCCTTATCCATTTGACCAATTTTGCTCTTTAAGGAGTTGTTCTCTTCAGTGATTTTTTTCCATTTTGTCCCTTGTATTTTTAAAAGAATTGGTCAATTTTTCTTCTATCTCTCTAATGTGGTTTTTAAATCCTTCTTGAGCTCTTCCAAGAATGCTTTTTTGGGCTTGAGACTAGTTCATATTCCCTTTTCGGGTTTTAGGTGTGGGTAAAGCATCAATGCTGTCCTCTTCTGAATTATATTACAGAGTGGTAATCATCAAAACAGTCTGGTACTGGCTAAGAAATAGAGTGCTGGATTAGTAGAATAGATTAGATATACAAAGTTGTTTTTGTTGCTCAATTGTGTCTGACTCTATGACCCTGTGAACCACAATACACCAATACTGTCCATGAGGTTTTCTAATTAAAGATACTGGAGTAGTTTATCATTTCCTCTGCCAGTGGATTAAAGCAAACAGAGATTAAGTGACTTTCCCACACAGCCAATAAGTATCTGAGGCTCAATTTGAACTCAGATTTTCCTGATTCGAGGCCCAGTCCTCTATGCATTGAGCCACCTGGTTGCCTCCAACTTTAAATGGCTAAAGTAATCAAGTGTTTAATAAACCCAAAGATCAAAACATTGGGGGTGAGAACTCATCATTTGATAAAAATTGTTGTGAAAACTGGGAAACAGCTTGGCATAAACTAATCACAGACCAACATCTCACGCCATAGACCAAGATAAAGTCCAAATGGATAAATGATTTAGACATAAACAGTGATCATAAGTATATTATGAGAGCATGGAAAAATATACCTATTCAACACATGGACAAAAGAAAAGTTTTTGATCAGACAAGATAGAGGGATGACAGGAAATAAAAGTTACTTTAGATTACATGAAATTAAAACTCTTTTGCACAAAAAAGTGCAGGCAAAATTAGAAGGAACACAAAAACAGGAAAAAAATTACAACAGTTTTCTCTGATATAGCTTTATTTTTCCAATATGTAAAAACCAAGCCAAATTTATAAAAATTAGCAGCCATTTCCCAGTTCACAAGTAGTTAAAGGGTGAACAGTTTTCAGAAGGAGAAAGCAAAGCCATCAATACTCATATGAAAAAAATGCTCCAAATCATTAATGATTAGAGAAATGAAAATTAAAACAACTTTGAAAGCCAGTTCACACCTATCAGATTGAATAATGTGACAGAAAAGAAAAATGACAAATTCTGAAAGGGATGTAAAAAAAAAAAAGAACCTAATGCATTGTTTTTTTTTCTAATTTAAATTTATTTATTTAACATATTTAGTTTTCAGCATTGATTTTCACAATAGTTTGAATTACAAATTTTCTCCCCATTTCTACCCTCCCCCCCACTCCAAGATGGCATATATTCTGGTTGCCCTGTTCCCCAGTCAGCCCGCCACTCTATCACCCCTCTCCCCTCTCATCCCCTTTTCCCTTCCTTTCTTGTAGGGCAAGATAAATTTCTACACGCCATTGCCTGTGTATCTTATTTTCTAGTTGCATGCAAAAACTTTTTTTTTTGTTTTTGAACATCTGTTCTTAAAACTTTGAGTTCCAAATTCTCTCCCCTCTTCCCTTCCCATCCACCCTCCCTAAGAAGTCAAGCAATTCAACCTAGGCCACATGTGTATCATTACATATAACCCTTCCACAGTATTCATGTTGTGAAAGACTAACTATATTTTGCTCCTTCCCAACCCATCCTGCTTTATTGAATTTTCTCCCTTGACCCTGTCCCCTTTCCAAAGTGTTTGTTTTTGATTACCTCCACCCCCATCTGCCCTCCCCTCCATCATCCCCCCCACCTTTTATTTTTTTTATCTTCCTCCCTCTTCTTTCCTGTGGGGTAAGATACCCAATTGAGTATGCATGGTATTCCCTCCTCAGGCCAAATCTGATGAGAGCAAGGTTCACTCATTCCCCCCCTCACCTGCCCTCTCCCCTCCTCTCACAGAACTGCTTCCTCTTGCCACCTCTATGTGAGATAATCCACCCCACTCTAACTCTCCCTATCTCCCTCTCTCAGTATGTTGCTCTCTCATCCCTTAATTTGATTTTATTTCTTTTAGATATCTTCCCTTTATCTTCAACTCACCCTGTGTCTGTTCTCTCTCTTTCATATATACACACACACACACACACACACACACACACACACACATATATATACACACATATACATACATATATATACACATACACACACATAGATATATACATACATACACATTCACCTATATATATAAACATATATATATATATGCATATTCCCTTCAGCTACCCTAATACTGACATCTCATGTATCATACACATCATCTTTCCATGTAGGAATGTGAACAAAACAGTTCAACTTTAGTAAGTCTCTTGCAATTTCTGTTTCTTGATTACCTTTTCATGCTTCTCTCGATTCTTGTGTTTGAAAGTCAAATTTTCTATTCAGTTCTGGTCTTTTCACTGAGAAAGCTTGAAAGTCCTCTATTTTACTGAAAGTCCATATTTTGCCTTGGAGCATGATACTCAGTTTTGCTGGGTATGTGATTCTAGGTTTTAATCCTAGCTCCATTGACCTCTGGAATATCGCATTCCAAGCCCTTCGATCTCTTAATGTAGAAGCTGCCAGATCTTGGGTTATTCTGATTGTGTTTTCACAATACTCAAATTGTTTCTTTCTGGCTGCTTGCAGTATTTTCTCCTTGATCTAGGTGCTCTGGAATTTGGCAACAATATTCCTTGGAGATTTCTTTTTGGGATCTATTTGAGGAGGCGATTGAGGGATTCTTTCAATTTCTATTTTGCCCTGTGGCTCTAGAATATCAGGGCAGTTCTCCTTGATAATTTCTTGAAAGATGATATCTAGGCTCTTTTTTTGATCATGGCTTTCAGGTAGTCCAATAATTTTTAAATTATCTCTCCTGGATCTATTTTCCAGATCAGTGGTTTTAACAAGGAGATATTTCACATTGTCTTCCATTTTTTCATTCCTTTGGTTCTGTTTTATAATATCTTGATTTCTCATAAAGTCACTAGCTTCCACTTGCTCCAATCTAAGTTTTAAAGTCGTATTTTCTTCAGTGGTCTTTTGGACCTCCTTTTCCATTTGGCTAATTCTACCTTTCAAGCATTCTTCTCCTCATTGGCTTTTTGGAGCTCTTTTGCCATTTGAGTTAATCTATTTTTTAAGGTGTTGTTTTCTTCAGTGTATTTTTCAGTATTGTTTTGGGTCTTCTTTAACAAGTCATTGACTTGTTCTTCATGGTTTTCTTGCATCCTTCTCATTTCTCTTCCCAATTTTTCCTCTACTTCTCTAACTTGCTTTTCCAAATCCTTTTTGAGCTCTTCCATGGCCTGGGACCAGTTCATGTTTTTCTTGGAGCCTTTTGGTGTAGGCTCTTGCACTTTGTTGTCTTATTTAGGCTGTATGTTTTGGTCTTCTTTGTCACCAAAGAAAGAATCCAAAGTCTGAGACTGAATCTGGGTGTGCTTTCACTGCCTGGCCATATTCCCAACCAACTAACCTGACCCTTGAGTTTTTCAGTGGGGTATGACTGCTTATAGACTAACGAGTTCTATGTTCCACGTTTGGGGTTGGAGGTGCCAGCTCTGTCACACCCCCACTTCTCCTTCCCCAAGAACCCCCAGTCCGGACTGGGCTTAGATCTTCAGCAGGCTGTTGCACTCCTGCTCTGATCTGCCACTTAATTCCTCCCACCAGGTGGGCCTGGGGCCAGAAGCAGCAGCAACTGTAGCTGCCCCACCTCCGTTGCCCCCGGGGCTGGAAGCCGAACCGTGAATTCCTTCCACTCCTGCAGCTTTTCCCACTAACCTTCTCTGCAGTCTTTGGTGTTTGTGGGTTGAGAAGACCGGCAACTGCCGCAGCTCACTGACACAGAGCACCAGGGCTCGCTCCGCCCGGCTTCTGGTCTGGTTGATCCATGCCGCTCAGGCTAGGCTCTGCTCCACTCCGTTCCCAGCTCCCAGCTCCCAGCTCCGTGTGGGATAGACCTCACCCAGAGACCATCTGGGCTGTCCTGGGCTGGAGCCCTGCTTCCCTCAGCTGTTCTGTGGGTTCCGCCACTCTAGAATTGGTTCAGAGCCATTTTCTATAGGTTTTTGGAGGGACTTGGCAGGGAGCTCAAGCTGATCCCTGCTTTCCAGCTGCCATCTTGGCTCCGCCCCCTACCTAATGCATTGTTAATGGAGTTGGAACTAGTCCTGCCATTCTGGAGAACAATTTACAACTGCATCCAAAGGGCTATAATGGTGTGCGTACCCTTTGACACAGTAGGTCTGTATCCCAAAGAGATAAAAAAAATGGCAAAGGACATATTTGTTGAAAAATATTTATAGCACCTCTTTTTGTGGTGGCAAATAATTTTAGATGGGGTGGATGCCCCTTAATAGGGGAATGGCTGAACAAGTTGTGGTATATGAGAGGGATGGAGTACTATTGGGCTATAAAGAAATGACAAGCAGCATAGTTTCAGAAAAACCTGAGAAGACTTATATGAACTTAAGCAAAGTGAAATGAGCAGAAACTGGAGAACATTGTACACTGTAACAGATATATTGTAAGGATGAAAAATTGTGAAAGACTTACCTACTCTGACCAACACAATGATCCAAGACCATTCCAAAGGACTAATGAGGAAAAATCCTATCCACCTTCAGAGAGTGAACTGATGAACTCGGAATGCAGATTGAAGTGTACATTTTTTCTTAATTTTTTTTAAAAAGTCTGTGTTTTCTTTTGCAACAGTGCCAGTGTGAGCACACACAAATGTAAATATATATTTATATATATACACGTATATATATGTATATATACGTGTATATATGTATATGTGTGTGTATGTGTGTGTATGTATGTGTATATATGCATGTTTCATACATACACATATGCATTATATATACATATGTATGCACATACATGTATAAACACATATAGTTGTTTGTCTTTCATTTTCAAAGATGACAGGTGACATCATGGGGTGATAGCTTGACTTGTGCATGAATTGGATTTTAGTGAGGCAGACTTGCATAAAGTCATCAGCCTCACTCTCTCTCTCTGACTCATCAAAGTCTTGTGTCAGGACAAAAGTCAAGATGACTGACAATGGCCCAGGATTCAGTGAATGACCTTGGTGTCTTCAATGCTTGACCAAGCTCTATGCACTCCACAATGCCCGCTTTGGTTGCTTTAATGGCCATTGGAAGAAATTTTTCTCATGCACCCATTCCACTGAGAAAGTCTTCACATTTTGGGGTAGACATCCCCCTAACTCACCTATAGGTTTGATGCCTGTTGGTTACCTTCAACCTGATTTAGTCCATCTGTTGAAATGATTTTACCAGGCTGTTGTCCCTGTGTATGCTACAGTACCATGGAGTCACAGTTGAGAATTGGGTGAAGGTAGACACCAAAGGTAGATGAGCAGCCCTAAAAAGAGCTTGGCAAGCTCTCCCTGAATAGCCCATACACCCCATATGCACACAGACACACACACACACACACACAGACACACGCACACACACACACACATTTATATTGAGGTAACTTTTGTCTCTTTAAAATTTCTACTCATTTTTCATGGTTCTGTCTTCTTGGACCAAACAGAACAGGTCTAATCCCTCTTCCACAAGACATCTTTTCAAGTTCATGAAGAAAACTATTATGCTCCCTTCCCCCTTCCTCTAAGAGTATCTACTTCTTTAGGGTAAGTTTGAAACCTCGTAATTCCTTGAACTTATCTTTTTCACATGACAGGAGTACTCTTTTACTGTCATAAGTCAAGAGAATTCTAAGGGCAGAGTAAGCCCATATTTCAGCAAGGCATTTTATAAGCCTCTCATGATATATTTCTACAAACGATATAGAGATGCAATCTAGAAGACACTACAATTATTGATTTGCAATAACTTTAATGACTAGACCCAAAAAACATGCCTTAATGGATGGATATTAACTTGGAGGGAATTCTGTAGCAGAATGTCCTAGGGATCTGTTTTGTTCAACATTTTTATCAATAACTTGGATGAAGGCATACTTGTCAGTGCTTATTAATTTTGTAGATGATATGAAGTTGGGATGGATAGGTAAGACACTGGAGGAAAGGGAATCCAAAAATATCTTGACAGGGTAGAACAATGAGCTAAATCTAAAAAGAAATTTAATAAGGAACTCAACTCAACTCCTGCATTTGAGTTAAAAATCAACTACAAGTAATCAGGATGAGTGAGGCACAGTCTGACAGCCATTCACTTGAAAAAACTGAGGCACTTTGATATGCCTGGAAGCTCAGTTTGAGTCAACAGTGTAATATGGCAATCAAATTAGCTAATGTAAACTTCAGCTGTATTAACAGAAATATAATATACAAACCACAGAAGATGATAAAAAATCCCTTAATGCTTCCTCTCTTAGTAAAACAGTGAAAGTAATACAGTTGATCCATGGGAGTTGGGTAGAGAAAAAATGATGTATATTTAGACTCTTTTAAGAGAGATGAAGAAACATTCTACAACCTCTACCACTCTTATCAAGCCTACTTGCACCCCAGGTATTTTAGGGGTGAGTATTCTTTGGGGAAAAGGCATAGACACAAAGAGACAGAAGACAGATCTATCTGTGTGTGTGTGAGAGAGAGGAGTTGGAGTTGGAGTTGGAGAATTTTATCAGTCCCATGTATTTCAAAGCTATGAGATCAATGATGAGCCTACTTGAAATATGAGTATGCTAATAAGAAATGACGAAGAGTTTGGTTTCAGAAAAACCTGGAAACACTTATGGGAACTGATGGAGAGAAGTGAGCAGAACCAGAAGATCACTATGCACAGCAACAGAAATATAGATGATCACTGGGGATCATCAAATAAATGGTGATCAGCTATGAAAGACTTAGCTAATCTGATCAATACAATAATCCAGGACAATTCCATAGGACTTGTGATTAAAGTACAATCCAAAGCCAGGGAGAGAACTGATGAAGTCTGAGGGTAGATTGAAGTATGATTTTCTCACTTTATTTTTCTTACCTTTTTGTGATATGGCTAATATGAAATATGTTTTGCGTGATTCCACATGCATAACTGATATCAAATTGTTTATCTTCTCAATGGGTGGAGCATAAAGAGAATTTGGATCTCAGCATTAAATAAAAAGATTGTTTAAAATAAATAAAAATAAAAAAAATCAATGGGCATACTACCAAACACATTATCAACACAATTTGTTAGATCAATATCAACATGTTCAAGAATGTGCACTACCCAGGGAAATCTTCAGTTCGATAATGGACATACAAAAAATTATTAATTAAACTGCCAAGCAACTATACCATCCATTGAAATTTTTAGCTCCATAAAAAATATATAAGTTCTATTAAAATGACTATAAGAGGGGCAGCTAGGTGGCGCAGTCAGTAGAGCACCGGCCCTAGAGTCAGGAGGACCTGGGTTCAAATCCGGCCTCAGACACTTGACACATGTACTAGCTGTGTGACCTTGGGCAAGTCACTTAACCCCAATTGCCCTGCCAAAAAGCAAAAAAAAAAAAAAAAAGGTTCAAAAAATGACTATAAGAAAAAATATAATTTTTACAAATAGCGAAAAATAAAAAAGCACAGAATTATTCCTGGAAAGAGGATTATAATGGATTAACTAATGCCCTAGCCCTAACAGTCTCTTCCTGGACATGAGGGCACAGGGATTTCTCATCTCCTAGCAGAAGAAAAAAAAAGATGAAAGGAAAAAGGAAACATACTATTCATTACTTCCTTGTCCCTCAGAAAAATAGCTTTCACCACCTTTACATGTGGAGAAACTGATGCCCACACCCTGTCCCCAAGTGTTTGAGCCTTCAGAAAAGTGTATAGATGGAACATAAAACAGTCAAAAAACTGCTCCCTTGTGGTCAAAGGGAAAGAAAGAGAAGATAACCATTAAATACCTGTCTTTATCCCTAACTGTGCAAGTCAGATTGGGTCACAGTCCTAGTCATGTATCTTCCAGCCCAAGTTCAAGGTTGTTCTGAGCTTCTCCCCTCAAAGATAAGGCAATGCCTTCCCATGTATATTCCAAGCAGTGCCAGATAACAGACCAATTTCAAGTGAGAGGGACCTGAGCCATTAATGTGCAATAAACCTCCCGCTCAAACCAAATCCACTATGAACTTCCTATGCTTGCTAGAGCTAAGTGAGAGATATGGTGTCCTACCCTTTTTAATAGCTAACTGGTACCAGTTGTTAACTAAGATATTATTAGGGATTCATAGAGCTAAGGCAGCCTTCTTCCAGTAGTCTATAGGCTTCGATGTGTTCTAGTACTTCCACCCCATTGGAACCTGCAGTTACACCTGGATGAAAGAGCTTAAAACCACAAACATTATCACTTTACTGGCAAAGAATAAAGAAATAGGAGGGGGAAAGAAAAGCCAGATTTCTTCTTACCATATTATTCTATTATACTTTATTGGGAAGATAGCTAGAAAACCACAACACTTGGAATGTCTGACATGTCTTTGAAGGAGCTATTTTGGAGGTCCTGTAATGTGAAAAATCAATAGGTCAATGGTAATTTGTGACTGTTACTTTGAACCTGAAAAGTCCTTGTGGAACATTTCTCTTAGAATATACTTCCTTCTAGTAGTTGTTAGAGGTGCTGTCACCATAATCAGATGACATATGGAATACTGTAATTAGGTTTGGATATGACTCTCAGGAAAGACAAGCTGGAATAAATCCAGTGAAAAGGAAGCAGTACAATGAGGGAACTCAAAAATCATGTTAGTTGAGAAATGTTTAAGGGACCTAGGTATGTTTAGCATGGCTAATAAGGTCATATTACAAAAATGGTTTAAGTTTTGAAAAAAACCTTTCTTCACAATCACTCTATGAAGACATAGCTCAAATATTATTGTTATTTTAAACTAGAGCTATGATTTCATTGGTACTGGGGAATTCCACTGGAGAAATCCCCTCTACCAGTAGAATTGGGCTAGTGCTCTGGATTTTATCATCCTTGAGGCTTGCCTGAGGGCACTGATAGGTTAACAAGTAACTTTTAGGATTACATAACCAGTATGTATCAGAAGTGAGGCCTGAACTGATAGCATCCTGACTCTGAAAAAAGTCTCTACCTAGGATACTTTTCTGACTCTCCTCCATATTTTACAATTGATGAAACTAATAATTAGGTATCTTAAATGATTGTCCAGGGACAGCTAAAGCCAGTAAACATCAATGCAGGGACTCAAATGCAAGTATAATTCCATGGCTAATTTAACCATCACTTTTTGGATACCACACTGAAGTGTGTGTGTGTGTGTGTGTGTGTGTGTGTGTGTGTGTGTGTGCATGTGCATGCAGGGGAAAAGAAATATGGTGATTCAGTCAATCAGTCCTATGTGGCAAGTATTATGCTAAGCACTGGGAATGCCAAGCAAGGTGAAGAAAATCCTTTTCCTCAAGGAGTTCATGATATAATGGAGAAGAAAAGATACAAACAGAGGCCTGCAAACAAAGTATATACAGGATAAATTGGAAATAATCAAGAGAAAGAATGTATTTGAATTAAGAGTTGTCAGGAAAGGCTTCCTGGAGAAGATGGAATTTTATCTGAGACTTTGAGGAAGCCAGGGAAGCCAGGTGGGGAAGATAAGGAGGGAGAGGTTTTGGAGTTAGGAGAGGGAATATCTTATCTGAAGAACAAGGAAGACAGTTGGCACTGGGTAGAGGGGTATGTGGGAGGAAGGGTTGGAATTGAGAGGTGAAGAAGATTGGAAAGACAGGAGACGGGTAGATTATGAAGGGCTTTGAATGCTAAAGAGAAGATTCTATATGTGACCCTGGAAGTGATAGGAAACCCCTGGAATGTATTGAATAAGGGACGGACATAGTTAGAGCTTCACTTTAGGAAGATTACTTTGACAGATAAGTGGAGGATGAGCTGGAGTGGGAAGAAACTTGTGGCAAGGAGACCAACTAGAACACTATTGCAATAGTCTAGGTGAATAGTCCAGGCATGACGTGACAATGACCTTCCTGGACAAGGGTGGCGGCAGTGTCAGAATATACGTATTTCAAATGTTTGAAGGGCTGTCATGTGGAAAAAGAATTAGACTCATTCTGCATAATAAAGAGGTGAGAAAGAGAATTATGAAGAATAGGTGCAAGTTACAAGGAAGAGAACTTCAGTTCAATGAATAAGAAGAACCTTCTATCAGTCAGAGCTGTCCAACAATGGCATGTATCTTGGCTTTGGAGATAATGGGTTTTTGTCACTGAAAGTATTTTAAGTAGGGTTAGCTAATCACTCATCATGAACTTTGTAGAGGTGGCTGCATGGGTTTCAAATATTAAGAGAAAATATTTTGATTTTCATGAACAGGAATCCAAAAGGGAATAGTAGACTAAAGAGTCTCAAACATCATTAGTATTTAAAAGCTGACTTATAGGAACTGAACTTTTACTCTTTGTCTCAAATATGACATAACATCTCAAAATTTCAAATGTTTGAAGGAGTATCAATGGGAGTTTTTAACTGTCCTTTAATGATAATAGCCAAGAAATCTGGGTCTAGAGTCAGGAAAAGTTGAATTCTAATCTGGCTTCAGATACTTACTAGCTGCGTGACCCTCGCAAGTCACTAACCTCAAATTGCCTCAGTTTACTCAACTGCAAAATGGGGGAAATAATAGTACCTACCATGCAGTGTTGTTATGAGGATCAAATGAGATATTTATAAAATGCTTAGCCCTGTGCCTGGCACATAATAGGCACAATATGAATGCTTCTTCCCTTTCCCTTCCCTTTCAAAATAGGCCTGGTTCAAAAATGGATCAAAAGTTGAACCAGTCACTGATTTAATCACCTTAATCCATGTTCACTAAGTATGTATGTTTCTGAAGAGGCATTTATGACTTGAAAATAAATTATGCTTTCCCAAGGCCATATAACATAAAAATATAAATAATATTTTATATGCGAAAATGAGGCCACAAAATAACTGGTAGAAGATAATGCAATGTGGCCACTAATCCATAATGGAGAGCACAGTCTTGGTAAATTCAGGTCTGTATGTTCACATAGAATTTACATCAGCCCATTTTATTCTGGGAAATAAAATCTATATGAAGGCTAAAAGAATTGTGATGTTTATGATACCCAAATAAATAATTTAAAACTTTGTTATTTTCAGTAACAATTTCTAAAATATTCCAGTGAGGCCCCATAGGCTTGGTCAAATTGCACTAACAATGACACCAAAGTATACATTATTTAAACCAGACAGGCTTACAAAAGAATTCTAGAGAACAAATTAAAAGGAGGAAGAATATCCATTTAAATCCATATAGTTTAAACAAACAAACAAAAAAGAAAACCAGTAACCCTATTCTAACACTTTGAGGAGCTGAATTACCTGGAAAACTTCCAAACTTATCTTTTTCATGATTTAGAGTTATAGAAATGGATTTAAAATTTGTACTCATGACTATTACTTTATTTTATTTATTCATTTTGGGTTGTTCCTTGATATGTAGATATGCATTAGTCCTTGTGCAAACAAGAAAACATAGACCCGGAAACATTAAAAGTTATTTTGATTAATTTCATGCTGAAAATCCATAAAGAGAATATACCTCTGTTGACATTAAGTACAGTGTATGCTTTCATTTAGTTATGAGAGATTGATAGATATATATGAATAAAAACTGCAATAAATACATGCATTTGTACTAGTAGTGGAAGTATATAAACCAAAGAAATGGCAGATCTGTCCAATATCTAGCAAATAAATAAAAATTAAGAAGTGAGGCAAAGTGGACTGTATCTTTTTTTAAAAAAAATCCAATTGATACTCTCAACAAGCCTACATAGAAGGCGTCAAACAATATTTTTAGTTTCCTAAGAGATAAACCAGGATACATATTAAATCCACTATTATTAGCTTGAGTGTTTACTCCATATCTCACCAATGATCCTTTAAGAGTTATTATAAGGAGTCAGGGGAAAGGTGAAGAAAAGGCCATAGGTCTTGCTATCTGATCATTCAGAAAACATTTCTTAAGCACTCTGGAAGAAGCAATATCCTAACCCCTCTGCAAGTTAGGCTAGATTTTCCTTAAAATGTATTGTGACTTTTCTTAAGACTTGGTTGGATCAGGAGACTAAAATCTCAGACTATTGAAATCACATCTTCATCACCTGAGGAAAACGTAGCCATAGAGAGCTTGAGGGCATTCTAATGCTAGGCTGGCAGAAGCAAATGGGGAATGCAGTCAAGTTAGCTGAACCAACTTATGATGCCCTCAATGCCTGTTCTGTGTTATTCTTGTCTCCAATTAGCCCTAAGTAAATACAGTTTTTGTTCAACCAGTTAATAGACATTTATTGAGTATCTGCTATGTGCCAGGCACTATACTAAACACTAGGAATAAAAATACAAATAAAAACAAAGTTGGTTCTGTCCTCAAGGAGCTTAGAATCTAACAGGCAAAGACAACACACAAAAGGAAGCTGAAAAGCTAGGGGGGAAATAACTGCCACTGGGATATGGTATTGAGTTCCAAAGAAATAAAAAAAAACAGTGTAGCTAGCAGGAAATTGTGAGAAAAACTGTGCTGAGCTCTATCTTT